>NW_026896706.1:0-246720 GCF_033153095.1 Gastrolobium bilobum | reverse complement strand
TTACTTTTTATTGACCAAATAAAGGGCTTGCTCTTTTTAAAAATAATTCATTTCCCCTCGTAGTCTCACACAACGCTCAGCAAAGCAATTTTCAAAGCTGATCTCTTTTTCATCATCGTCTCGCTCAGAACCCTAGTTTATATTTTCCTTTCTCTTCTCTTACCATCTAATCCCTGTGCACCGAAGCTATTTTCTTGTTTTATAGCTTCGAACTCTACCAGTAAGCTGATCTCCCTCCTCGCCGCTGTTCTGGTCTGAAAACTAGTCAAGCTTGGTTCGCTTATTTCATACTTAATCTCACCGGAGAACCAATCAACTCAACGCGGTCGAAGAACCACCGTCAGGCTTCGTTTTCGTCTTGCCCTCAGTCCACACATTTTGGGGTTCACCACTCGTAGAGTTTGAGCGTGTATAAGGTTTGATTTATGAATTTTATATTTTATTTACTTATTTATTTTTATTTTTTATTTTGCAACCCTCATCTTTCTCTCACCACTACCCTCGCCATACCCATGTATCGTTTGGTGTTCTTGAAATTAGGCTAGGGTTTTGATTTGAGAAGTTGGGGATAGTTAATTTTAATTTATTTTATTTACTTATTTATTTATTCTTTGTTTTTTTTTCGCACATTCAAATCCCTTGGCTGTATGTTATTATTGGGTGGCTAAGGCTATTCCATTATGTTGTAGTCCATCTTAAGGAATGTGCATATATTTGTGAAGATATATAAAAAATGATGTACAATTGATTTTAGAAGAAGTTAAATTTTCCTGTTGTTATCTCTCAGGCTTTGAATCAAAGGACGACCATTTACTATTGGCACATGAAAAATTTTGTGTTCTGCCAATCATATAAAGCAAGGAAAATGGAATTTACAAAAAAAAAAAAAAACAAGGAAAATGGACTTTTCTTCAGATGGACTTTCTATAATTTTCCGTCTAGCTTTTATTGGCAATTCTTGGTTTTAATATTATTTGAAATTCTGTACTAGGAGTTTTTTTTTTTTTTTTTTTTAATGGGTGTGGATAATATGGGTTGAATTGTCTCTGGTCCTCTGTTCAGTTTATTTTACTGAAGTCCAACCTATGGCGTGCTCAATTATTGAAGGTCTATTGGCTATTATATATGTAACAAATCCTTAATAGATTTCAACTACTGGCTGGAACTAAAATAACATGCTAATTAGAATAATCTTTAATTTAGAATAATTCTCTCAAAAATGGTTGGCACTTCTGTAAGTAATGTTATTGCTTCCCTGTACTAGCCTATAGTTTATAATTTTGGGCTTACTATACTGATTCTCAGTTAGTATTTTGTGGGCAATTACTGATATAATTCCTAGAATTACACTGTCATAACACTGTAATTATTTTCTTTGCTGACATTTATGGGTACTCATTTGTTGACAAATTTACCTTTATGTTTCTTTTATTCACTAATTTTTAATCCAGTGTACAATGGCACCAAAAGGAGGACTCATTCTCTAATGACTGAGACTCCTTCTCAGCTGACCATTTCATTGTCACCCAGGTTTTTAATTTATTTATTATAATTTATTTATTTATTTTTTGCAATTTATTGTTTTTATATATATATTTATGTTCTGCTGTGAGGACCCAGCTTGATTTTAAGTTTGGGGTGATTATTTGCTGTAATTGCTGTTACCATTACTTTGCTGATTGGTGCATAAAAATGATAAAAATTTACTCTGTTTTGTATGCTTGATTAGCTGAGTAGTAACTTGGATATGATTTATAACCTTATGTGTTTAACATCATCATTGCTTAAGTATAGCCAGATTTAAATTAAATTAATTCCTAGTCAATTAAGGATCTAACTTAGTTGATCAATATTTATATAAGCTGAAAATCAAATTACATGCCATAAAATTTTTTGTGATCCCTGATTTGTTGATTCACTGATAAACCACTGGATTAACAACCCATGTGAGGTATTTGAACCTAAACACTATATTCCTTTGTGAGTGGTCATTGTGCATTGGTGCTTTGAATACTGCACTATGTTTGGATGACTAATATGCTATTTCTGTGTGATTGGGGCATTGTTTCTGAATGTATAGCCTAGAGCCAAAAGCCTCACCCGTTAATTATATCCTTTGGTCCCTATATTTGAGCCTGAAACCTTTCTTTTCTGATCATGTACCTTGATATTATAAGCCAAATTCCTTGTCCACCCTATATAGCTATCTTAGTATTTAGTTAATTCTCATTAGCTTAGAAATACAGTAAGCTACATAAGGCAAAGGGAAATTGGTTGTAAAAAAAAGAGAAAAAAGAAAAAAAGAAAAGAGGATCAGGAGGTAAAAAAAAAATCGAAGAAAAAAGGGAACAAGTGATTTTATAAAAAGAGTTCTCTGTTTAAAAAAAAAAAGGGAGATCTTTGAGCTTGCCGTAAAAAAGGAAAAGAGGAAAAAGGCAAAAGTAAAAAAAATTGTGAAGGTGCTCAATAATAAAAAAGAAGAAGAAAGAAGTTATAAAAAGGGAAAGAGAGTTACTAATTTCCCTTTGTCTTGTTTAGGCAAAAATCAGAAAGAGCTAATGAGGACTAGTTAGACACTAAGGGTTAGCTTAATTAGCCAAGTGACTAGAAAAACAAAGATCCTAGCCCTGCCTCATTACAAGCCTTAAAGACCCTTTGATGGAGATAGCATATTGGACTTCAAGTTTCTAAATGGTAGTGTAGGTTGAAAGCATTCATGAATAATGACAATGAGTGACCTCCCTTATAAACAGGAGAGAGTGTGAATGATTGAATGTATCTGGCAAGGAATTCAGTGGAATTTCAATTGAATCATTTTAAGTTAAGGGTTGCAACTAAATGAATGAGCATGAATTTTTGATTGAATGTTTATGTAATTGCTGATTGACTGGAGTTGGGTGATTAATTGGTTGTAGGAATTGGTTGACATTAAACCTGGTCAAAGCTTTAAGAAGAGTGATGTTTTGCACGGATGGCTGATTTAATTTAACTAAGTTATTGTAATCGTATCTGTGTTGATATCTAACTTATGAGTGAAGTTTGTCTGATTACTTGAGGGCAAGTAATTAATTAAGTTTGGGGTATTTTGTTAGCTATCAATTATGACTAATTTTAATGGCTTAGTTTTTATAATATTTGAGGTGAAGGCTGGATATTAGTGCATGGTAATGGGCCAAATGAGTACCAATCAGCCCAAAGGTAAAAAAGAAAGAGAGAAAGAGGTAATTTGATGATTTACTATTCTCTTTTGTTATTTTTACTGCAGTTTGAAAGCAAGATCAACTTTTTGAAAGCAAGATCAAATCTGAATCATTGGATGGACAACAATGCATTTTGAGGCAGCTTTTTAGTTTTTAGTTAAATAGAAGTCTGAGTCATTTAGGGTCAGATACCGTACTTTTAGTTTCAGTTTACGTTTAGAATTTTGTATTTTCTCTCTTCGAATCTGAGTGTTTGTCTTGAAAGCTGGTGCATGTTCTTCAATTCTTGATCTCGAAGTGCATTGACAACGCAACTTCAAGGAAAGGAACCACGGATCTGCATACGAGCTCCTGTTTTCACATTTCTGATCTTTTTCTTCCTAGCTCTAGTTTAGGAATTTTGACTCTCGAAGAACCGGTTTGTAACTTTACCTTGATATAATTTTTAAAGATTTAGAAGACTTTGGGAAAAGATCCTTCTAAAGATTAAAATCTGGAACTGGGAAGTTTTGTTGCCTAAAACTGATCATGGCAAGTGGCTGATGAATTCATGATTTGTGGATATTTGATTTATACGAGAAGCACTTTGAGACTGATGATAAAAATTATTATGCTTCAAGCCACGAATGAATTATTCCTATCATTAGAATTTAGAGGTGAGAACATCTTTAATTTACTATAAAAAAGAAAGAAAGAAAAGCCGATCATGGCATCAAATTCACAAAGTTTGATGTCACGTTCCGCATGGTTGACTTATTTCCCTATTTATGGTAAATTATATAGTAGCTATATATTAACATTGATTTATAAATTATTTAAGAGATTTTTCAGCACAATTTTATGTATTTAAAATTTACAATAATTAATTATTAAAATAAACTAATATAAAACAATATATAAATCAAGAGGAAAAAATATCTAATGTTATTTTAGATAATTTTGTCTAATATTCATCGAAACGACGTCATTTTGGAGTTAAAAAATTAGAATGATAAAAACTATTATAACCCTAAAATAAATTTAAATTACAAAAATATCATAATTTCTACCTCAAAACGACGTCATTTTGATGAACATTAGACAAAGTTATCTAAAGTAACTTTATAAAAAAGAAACCCATAAATCAAAACTTAAATCGAGAAACATAATATTAATATAATTTGTAAATATCTTAAAGATTTCTCAACAAATCCATTTTATTTATTTAAGATTTACAATTGATGATTATAAAACATGAAATTATCAATTTTTATGTTAAAAATCACTAATCAAATCTTAATTGATTATTAATTAAAGGGAAATCCGATTGTCATGTAACATAACAATCAAAACATATCCTGCTCATACATCGAAAATCCCCCTTTTCTTTTATTTTTTTCTTTCTTTTTTTTAATTAGTCCCACCATAATTTTGTTTATGCAGGAAAACTATTCATCGCTCCTGTAACAGCATGAAAGCAAATCCCTTAATTAAATCAAGAAACATTACACGATATCCGTCAGCATACAACACTATTCTTGATTTATTCGAGAATCCTCAATCGATGTTTTTATAGGTAGATTCATTAATTGGATCTGGATCTTACGCAAAATAACTCAAATATTCACTAAAATTCTGACACTTTTTCGACCTCCACAGTGATCTATATATATCTCATGTTCACACAAGGATTTATGCACGCATGTATCTGTATATCTAGGGGTGAAACTGGCCGGCCCGGCCTACAGGAGCCTACAGCTCGACCTACATCAGGTTAGACCTGACTTAGTATATTTTATATAATAGGCCGGACTCGGGCCTTAAAAAAGCCTGTTTAATAAAAAGGCTATAGGCCCATTTTCAAAAGGCCGGGCCTATAAGCCTACAGGCCGGCCTATATTGTACTATTTATTTTAAATAAAATAAAATAAAATAGAGTAAGTATGCCTTGAAGAAAAAAAAAGATATAAATTTAATCAATTGCAATTATTTATAACTTAATCATATTCAATTATATTTTAATAGAAATCTTACTTTATTTCTTATATAGGAGGAACCAACATCTCAACATGTTAGATTGTGTATATGAATATATTAAAAGATTTTTGGCCGAGGTTATACTTACTACAAGCATCATGATGTGTTTGTTGGATTCATGTAGTTATTTTAATTTACATAGTATGGATTTGTTTGTTGGATCTGATGAAATATATGTTATTTAATTTGAGCATTTTGCTTTTGAAAATGACTTAAATGCATATTGTATTAGTTTTGTTATGATTCATGATTCTGTTTGGACGTTGAAATTATGATTTTTGGTGTAGCAACATAATTTGAGTACTTTGTAAAGTTGATTCATGGTTCTGCTTGGAAGTTAAAAATTAACAGGCTAACGGGCCAAGCCAGGCCATTTGTTTTTTTTTCATAAACGGGCCAAACCAGGCTAACAGTTAGACTCATACTAGGCTTGGGTCGGGCCAAATTGAAATTTTTTAACGTAGGCTTGGACTTTTCGGGACAAAACTCGGCCCAACCCACTTTAACCCCTATATATATCTCATCTTTCATCCCCTCTCTCTTTCTCACTCCGCAAAACCTTGTTTCATATAGCATCCAACTCGAGAAGCCAAATTGCTCCATCCATAATTTAAGTTTCATCGTGCATTAATGTGCCGTTTTTCAGCAATGGCTGCTTCAACTCAATTTGCTCTCACTTTGCTCTTTCTGTTTCTCTTTCAGTTCCTAACAGGTGATTTTTCCATTCTCACATAAATATCATATGTATGTTAATTACAAAAACTACTATAGCGATCCAAGAATTTTGGTTAAGGGAGGAGAAATTATACATATTTTAAAATTTAAAATGAAAAGAAAATCAATTTTCATGTAAGGGGACAAAATTATATATACACGTAGCAACATATAATTTAATATTATAGATATATAATGTTCACGGTAAACCGAAGCATATAGCAACATGTAACTCTTTGTTTTCGTTTAAGAATAATGTTAACTGTTATCATGAGGGGGGTGCACTATATACATGTAGCAACATGTAATTTAAAATTATATATATATATATATATATATATATATATATATATATATAAAACTTTAGAAATTTTTAAATTTGACACCATATATATATATATATATATATATATATATATATATATATATATATATGGGGCATGATCCTAATATATATATATTATATATATACTAAAAAATCAACGGTTATCATTTATTGGGAATTACACTTATTAATTAATCATTTAATTAATCATTAATTGCCAATAAATGATAATCGATGATTGGCAGAAATCAACGGTTAGGATTTGGTGTCAAATTTCAAAATTTGACGGATCATATCCCTATATATATATATATATATATATAAGAGGAGTGTTATACTTACTATTTTTTTTTACAACTTTTTACAACCATATATTTTAACACCGTTGATTTTCGGCAATCAATCAACGGTTATCTTTTATTGTGAATTAATAATTAATTAATGAATTTAATTTGTGAAAATTATACCCATTAATTGACGGAAATCAACCGTGTTAAGATATGGTTGTAGAAAATTGTAAAAAAAAAAGTTGTAAATATAACTTTGTCTGATGTTCGTTGTGAACCCTTGCATATAGCAACATAACTTCATGTTAACGAGTAACTCTTTGTTTTCGTTTAAGAATAACGATGCAGATAATGTTCAATTTTTCATTGTGTTTTGTTTTGTACAGGTTCGAATTCAGCCACATTCACAATCGTAAACAAGTGCAGCTACCCCGTTTGGCCTGGCATTTTGACCGGTGCCGGAACGACACAACTCGCCACCACGGGTTTCGCCCTGCAACCTGGCGGGTCCAATGCTGTCGCAGCGCCCACCGCCTGGTCAGGCCGCCTATGGGGTCGAACCCTATGCTCCACGGACTCCACCGGAAAATTTTCATGCGTCACGGGAGACTGCGGCCTCCGTCGTGGAATGCAACGGAGCTGGCGGTGCCCTGCCCGCAACACTAGCGGAGTTCACCTTGAATGGTGCAGGGGGAATGGATTTCTATGACGTCAGCCTGGTCGACGGCTACAACCTCCCAATGACGGTGGAGCCGCATGGCCTCGGCGGGAACTGCACAGCCACGGGTTGCGCGGTGGACTTGAACAAAGGGTGTCCCACGGAGCTAAAAGTGATGACGGCGAGTAATGAGAGCGTGGCGTGTAAGAGCGCATGTGAAGCTTTCGGGGATCCACAGTATTGTTGCAGCGGCGCTTACGGGACTCCTCAGACATGCAAACCAAGTTCCTACTCGCAGTTCTTCAAGAGCGCTTGTCCACGCGCTTATAGCTATGCCTACGACGATGGCACTAGCACCTTCACTTGTGCCTCTGCTGATTACCTTATTACTTTTTGTCCTGCAAACTCCAAAAAGTAATTTACGAGTCTACAAGTTTAATTATAATAATAAAAAAAAGTTGTTTTTAATTTATTAATGTTATTTGTTTTTCAAATCTACAGGAAATCCCCAATGGAGGGGGTCAACTCCCCAATGGAAGGGGCCATCTCAAGAGGGCATGTCCAAGTAGGTGGGTCGGCGAAGGTCATGGCAGTTGTTATTGGTGCTGTTTTATTGGCAAATTAGGGGCAACTCAATTAGGTGGTGCAACGAAACGAACACTACATAGGTAGTTGAATACCTGAATTTGATGGGCAATGTGGCTATGCCTGTTTGCCTAATATTATACAATGCCAATGTCTCCCTCACTCACATTTAGAAGATTTTGCGTTTGTATTGGCTTTTTAATAAAGCTCTTTTTATCACTTCCTTATTTTAAAAGTACTTTCTATAAAAGTTACAGCTATTTAGATTTTTAAAAAAATATTTGATTTTTGAAAAAAATATTTGGCTTTTGACTTCTGCTTTTTTTAAAAGTTAAAATTTTTAGCTTCTGAAAAAAAGTAGGTTTTTGATTTTTTTTATGACTTCTGCTTTTTTAAAAAACTGGCATCCAAACAGACTTTTGTCGAGAAGTGCTTTTTTTCTCTTAAAAAAGTAGCTTTTGAAGAAAAAAAGCTCATCCAAACGGGCTCTTAGAGCACGTACTTTTCACTATAAAAAACAAAAAAAGAAGAAGATTTAGGACAGAGGTATCATTCATCACCCGACCCACAACCCCAAACACCCATAGAAGTCACATAGTTAGCACCATTCAAAGGAGACACATCTAATTGCCTTATTTATTGTGTATAAGATTATTACATCATACAATTTTTAATTATATCATTTTTTGTGAGAGCCAAAGTTATCTATATCTTTTATTTGAGATGGTACGAGTTCGAAGCACAGCCTTATACGTTGGTGCACTTTGCGATCAGCGCTAGATAGATTGTTTATGTGTGATTCTTACATTATCAAGTTAATATTGGTTTATTATTACACATTTAAGAAACCTACATTAAATCTGAACCGATCACCGACTTGGTTGGGGTATTGGATCACTAATTCAACCAATGAGTCACTCTGATTGAACCACATGATCCAGATATATATTGTTCCGGATGGCCCAACCCTTAAGCAGCCCAGTGGCTCAGGCCCAGTCCAAGGCTCCGGCCAGGGCTGACGTGGACCCTCCCATCCCCCAACACTGCGACACGTCCTAGGGGAAGCACTGAAATGTCCCATTTCGGGACCCCAACCCCCAAAGGCAGTCGCCCCAGATGTCGTTAAAGGGAACTGCCCCCGTTTGACATACCTGACACCACCAGGCGCATCACTGCTATCATAGCAGCGCTTGTCACGCCCCACGACATCTGCTATCAGGAGCAGATCCCAAGAAAGGTTGACCCCCTCCTCACCAACCCGTTGGAGGCTCATACAACCTCCCTATAAATAGCCCCTTTGGGCACACCAAGGGATATATTATGTATCGTTATTCTGCTCATTTACTTTGAGTCATACTATTGCTTACTTATCCATTGTTGATTGCTTGTTATACTGGGCAAAGTACCTCTTAGCTTGGTCTGTACCTGTGCTAAGAGTATTATCCATACAGTGACTCATCCCTGAAGGGAACATAGTGGGCTTATAGATCCTTACGGTACATTTGCGCCGTCTGTGGGAAACTACAAACTTCTATTCCCACTCTCCTACCAAAGATCTAGAAGACACATTTCAGACCCTGATAATTAGACATGGTTGTCACGACCAGAAGGGCGGAACAAGCCAGAGCCGTCACCCTTGACGGTCACGTGCAAACAGTATATCCCAACTCCCTGCCATCCATGCACTCAGCCCCAGCTGAACGAGCCGCTGGCGAGGCCCTCCCACCGGTACTACAATCCGTTGGTCCGCGGCTGCCAGTAGCTGCCGACAGAATAACACAGTTTAACCATCGCGCACCTGTGCGTGAGATGCAAGGGGAAAAAATCCCAAACCAACCCCCACCGCCGGGAGTTCATTTCGGAATCCCATTCCCTACCACTGCTCCATTAGCCATCCCACTCATCCATCGTCCACAACCAGTTCGAAGCCAGCCAGTCGCCATGCACAATGACCATCGAATCCCTATGGTCGCCCCGTACCCCGGCCCCTAGGCCTTATACTCACAATGTTGCTGCTCCCTTCCCTCAGCCGTACCTTGCTGGTTTTCCTTTCCACGGTTACGCTATGCAGCCTCATAACGTGGCCATCCCGCAACCCCAAGGGTCTTATCAAAATCTAGGTCAACCAACATACGACGTCAACCAGGCCTTGCACCATGCCCCAACTCTCTCTTATTCGGTGGAGGCTCCACGTATGCCCCACCCACAACCGGACCAGCGTGCTCGCAACCCCGATGTAAGGATAACAACCGCTCATACGTCAGGACGCAACAAACCGCTGAACGATAACTTGCGGTTAACCCCCATACCCCTTGGTTTCAAAGGCCCATCCAACATTTCCACAAATATTGGCGACACAGACCCTGTAAGAACCAAGTCGAAGAAAGCAGGAAGAGCCCCAAGGTGCAGGTACACATACTCCTTTCAGGCTTGCGACAAGGAGCTTTCGCTTACGAACTCGCCCGACATGAAATCACCGACTTAGAAGAGTCACAAACCATTTAAGCATGCCAGTCGCCCTTCAAAACGTGGTTCATCAGGGCGCCAGTCACACAGTGTCCTGCAAACGGAGTACAAAGAAGAGCCCAAGAGCAACCAACGAACCCAGCAGCCAACCAGAGAAGTCACCGCGTATTGCAAGTTCCACCGTAGCAACGACCACAGTACTGAGGAGTGTAGACACCTCAAAGATGAGATTGATGAGCTCATCAAGGGTGATGCTCAAAGGCGTGGCCTGAGTCTGCACACCAAACATGTACAGGAAGGCGACACCGCGAACGTAGCAGGTCGCCAGAACGAAGAAAAAACAACCAACCTGGCTATCAACCTCGTCGCGAGCGAGGTCATAAAGAAGGCTCCCCACGAGACCGCAGAATGTCCGGTAGCCAAAGCAATGGAGGGAGGAGGGAAGGAGATGACAAAGATTCAGCAGTCATCAGGCACAGAGTAATAAATATAATATCAGGAGGGCTGAGCGGAGGCGGAGAATCGGTCAACGCCAGAAAAGGCACTTGAAACAGTGCTTGGCGGTCGTAGGAAAAGTGATCAGCAAAGTACGAGTGGATTCAAGCCCTGCCAAGCCCAAAATCGTGTGGGATTGCAACAACTTCGGCGACGTCCTTCTCGGACATGATGACCCACTGGTCATTCAAGCAATAATCGCCAATTTTGGCATCAACCGAGTGTTTGTAGGCCACGGCAGCTCTGCCGATATCTTATTTTTGCCCTGTTTTAATGCGTTAGGGTTTACTGTTAATGACTTAACCCCAGTTGCAGTGAACTTTCAGGTTTCAACGCAACTACCACTAAGCCCCTAGGAATGATAAACCTGCGTTTATCTTTGGGGACGCCTCCCACATCAAGGTCATCCGACATCCAACTCTTGGTGCTTGACACCCAATCAGCTTACAACGTTATCCTCGGCAGAAGGATGCTCGCCGCGTTTGAAGCAAGCATATCACACCCGCGCCTGGCAATGAAGTTCCTGGTGAGGGACAACAAGATCGCGACGGTAAAAGGCGACCAGACGGTAGCTAGGAGTTGCTACAACATATCTCTGAGACCAGCACCTAAGGTCACCTTCAAAGACCAACCAGCGCTGCAGGGGACGACATCTCAGGTAACGGAAGAAATTACTAGTAAAAATAAAAAAGAGCCTGATCAATGTTTTCTTGTAGAATTCGACGCTAGGGACGACCCTCGAGCAGAGCATTCCAGGCCCACGCCTGATGGAGAGTTAGAACATGTCATTTTGGGTGACGCCGAACACCAGACGACTACTATTGGAGCAACTACTGATCTGGAAATGAAGAAGAAGTTGATCGAACTACTACGAAGCAACAGAGACCTCTTCGCCTGGAAACCATCTGACATGCCAGGTATAGATCACGAAGTATGTTGCCATCGACTGTCTATGGACCCCAGAGCAAAGCCCGTTGCGCAGAAAAAGAGGAAGTTTAGCCCGGATCGCCAGAGGGTAATCGACGAGGAAGTAGAAAGGCTCCATGACGCTGGCTTCAAAAAAAAAGTCAAATATACAACCTGGCTCTCCAACCCAGTGTTGGTCAAAAAGACCAGCGGGGCGTGGAGGATGTGCGTCGATTACACTGACCTGAACAAAGTGTGCCCCAAGGATGCTTATCCCTTTCCAAGCATTGACCAGCTGGTGGATAACGCGTCCGGGTTCAAGATACTCTCATTCATGGACGCCTACTCTGGTTACAATCAAATTCCATTACTTGAAGAAGATCAAATCAAGACGGCGTTCATCACCCAGAACGCCAATTACTGTTACACTATGATGCCTTTTGGCCTGAAGAATGCGGGCGCCACGTACCAACGAATGATGAATGAAATGTTCAAAGACTTGATCGGCGACAGCGTGGAAGTCTACATTGACGATATGATCGCCAAGTCGCAAACACCGGAACAGAACTTGATGCATCTTCAGGGCGTGTTCGATAGGCTGACAAAGTACAACATGCGGCTCAATCCGAATAAGTGCGCTTTCGGCGTCCCGACGGGCAAGTTTCTAGGCTTCATGCTAACCGAGAAAAGCATAGAAGTCAACCCTGATAAGTGCAAAGCGGTCATCGAAATGCGAAGCCCGCAAATAGTCAAGGAGGTTCTGCAGTTAACTGGAAGACTGGTAGCCCTAACGCGTTTCTTGGCGAACTCCGCGCACAAATCACTCCCCCTGTTTGGGTTGCTCAAAAAAGGTACATCTTTTGCATGGTCCGAGGAATGTGAAGGAGCTTTCCAAGAGTTTAAAAGGGCGTTGTCCTGCCCGCCAGTCCTCACTAAACCAGACAGTGGCAAGACTTTGTATTTATACCTCGCGGTAGGTACGGAGGCCATCAGTGCGTTAGAGAGCCAAAGGGGGAAGGTCAAAAGCCGGTCTACTTCATCGGCAAGGTGCTGCAGAGGGCTGAGCTGCGATATCAACAAGTTGAGAAAGTCACCCTCACACTTATTTTTGTGGCACGAAGACTGAGGCCATACTTCCAGTGCCACCCCATCGTTGTCAGAACCAATCAACCCATCCGTCAAGCTTTGCACAAGCGAGACCTCGCAGGACGAATGATGTCTTGGGCGATCGAGCTCTCAGAATACCAGATCAGCTATGAGCCAAGAACCGCCATCAAAGCTCAAGCCCTCATAGATTTCATTGCTGAGATGACACAAAACCCTATAGCCAATGCCCAAACCACTGAGACGCCAAACACGGCGATATGGAAACTATACGTTGACGGCTCATCAAACGTCAAAGGCTCGGGTGCAGGTATGATAGTTGAAAATCCAAACGGTGTTGCTGTTGAACACTCCTTGTCTTTCAAATTCAATGCCACAAACAACCAGGCAGAATATGAGGCCATGATTGCGGGCCTAGTTCAAGCAAAGGAAATGTGCGCCAGACGCCTCAAAGTCTTTAGTGATTCCCAGCTGGTAACGTTTCAGAT
The DNA here is from genome assembly GCF_033153095.1 of Gastrolobium bilobum. Taxonomy (NCBI): domain Eukaryota; kingdom Viridiplantae; phylum Streptophyta; class Magnoliopsida; order Fabales; family Fabaceae; genus Gastrolobium; species Gastrolobium bilobum. Next base: position 233,476 of record NW_026896706.1, on the reverse strand, counting down.
TTCTGGCGAGTACCAAACCAAAAGACCGCTAATGTGCAGGTACTTAGAGAAGGTCAAAGAGTTAATCCAAAGATTCGAAAGCGTCGAGGTGGAACATATCAGGCGTGCCAAAAACACAAGTGCAGATATTCTCGCCAAGCTGGCAAGCACCAAAAGCCCAGGTAACAATCGTTCTGTAATCCAACACAATATGCCTAACCCTTGCATAGTCATGAGCATTTCAGGATCAAACCCTGAGGTTGTCGAAGAGACCTGGATCACGCCCATTATCAACTACTTAGCCGAAGGCATCCTACCTCCCGACCAAAAAGAAGCTAGAAAAATCGTAAGAAGAAGTGCACATTTCTGCATGGTACACGGGCCATTGTACAAGCGAGGACTCTCAACCCCACTCCTGAAATGTCTGAACCCCAGCGATGTTCAGTTCTTGTTAGAGGAAATACATGAAGGGATCAATGGCCATCACATGGGCGGTCACTCACTAGCAAAGAAGGAGATGAGAGCTAGATTTTATTGGCCAACCATGGAGCGTGACGTCCACGAGCATGTCAAAAAATGTGAAAAATTCCAGAGGTTTGCCGACGTACACAAAGCCCCACCTGAAGAATTGAAGTCAATCACATCACCGTGGCCTTTCTACAAGTGGGGGATTGACATTCTGGGTCCCTTTCCTATAGCGGCCGGCCGAGTGCAATGGTTAATTGTCGCCATTGACTACTTTACCAAGTGGGTAGAGGCAGAACCCTTGGCCACAATTACATCTCAAAGGGCAAGGAAATTCTTTTGGAGGAGCATTGTATACCGTTTCAGTATTCCAGCATAAATTATCACAGATAATGGTACCCAATTCACCGACGCCAAATTCCGGGAGTCAATGAGCAGTCTGCAGATCCGACATCACTTTACCGCAGTTGAACGCCCCCAGTCTAATGGCTTAGTGGAATCGGCCAACAAAATGCTAGCCAAAGGAATTAAAAAGAAGTCAGAAGAACACAAGGGGGCGTGGGTAGACAACCTCGACAACATGTTGTGGGGATACAGGACAACCGCACGATCTTCCACTAGAGAGACGCCTTTCAGACTAACTTACGACACCGAAGCCATGATTCCCGTTGAAATAAGTGAACCCTCCTGGCGACGGGAACATGTTACCGAGGTCGCCAACACTCAAAATCTGAATAAAGCTCTGGACCTGTTGGATGAGCTCAGAGGGGTTTCTTCCCAAGCTGACCGCCTTTCAAAAGAAAAGTCAGCCACTTATTATAATAAGAAAGTCATTTCTCGAAGTTTTCAAAAAAAAGATTTGGTTCTTAGAAGAGCAGACATTGGCAATAAGAACGCCCGAGAAGGAAAGCTCGCCCCAAACTGGGAAGGACCTTACGGGGTAGCTAACAAATTAGGGAAAAGAACTTACTCCCTAGAGACACTAGGGGGAAAAGCCATACCGAGGGCGTGGAACGCAGATAAGCTCAAGAAGTATTATAGTTGATTCACCATATAACACTTCCTGCACTCTTTTCCTTTCCTAGGTTTTGCCCCAATGGGTTTTACTGGGAAAGGATTTTAACGAGGCAGGGTTTCAAACTTTCGATAAATACAAGTTCCAATTTACCAACTCTTTGTTAAAATTGCATGGTCAACTAGCGGGAAGGTACTCACCCCGTCAAACGTTGGACTGGGATGGTTCTCACCCCCAGCCAATGCCCAACTAGTGGGACAGTTCTCACCCCCGCTGAACATTGAACTGGGATGGTTCTCACCCCCAGCCAACGCCCAACTAGCGGGACAGTTCTCACCCCCGCCAAACGTTGGACTGGGATGTTTCTCACCCCCAGCCAATGCCCAACTAGCGGGACGGTTCTCACCCCCGCCAAACGTTGGACTGGGATGGTTCTCACCCCCAGCCAACGCCCAACTAGCGGGACGTTTCTCACCCCCGCCAAACGTTGGACTGGGATGGTTCTCACCCCCAGCCATCGTCCAACTAGCGGGACGGTTCTCACCCCCGCCAAACGTTGGACCGGAACGGTTCGCACCCACAACCAACGCATAAGTTGCGGGACGACTTTCGCCCTCAGATAACGCCCAGCTCATAAAGAATAAATCAATATTGAAGAGTTTAGATTGACATCGCAAAAAGGTAAACAAATTCCATTATAATCAGAAGAAGAAAAAAACCACTAGTTGGCCACCAACCCTACTACACTTATATCTAAATTTAAGTGTCAATTGTGGCGGTCATCAGCAACGACATCCTCATTAGTAGCTTCATGGACTGGTTTCGCCGCGCCCTCCTCAATGTTTTCCAAAGTCTGCTCAGGGATGCCCGCAACCGCAACACCTCCCCCAGTCGCCATGATAGGAGCAACCAACGTTTCGTCCACAGGCTCTGCCGGCAAGTCACGCCTGACTCCTTCCTCATCAGGATTACCATCACTATCCCCATGGGGTATGACGGAACCAACAATGGCTAAACCGAGGACACGAAAGCTTACCTCTAAGCGATCAATCCAAGCCAAGTCCTCACAAGCTCAATGTCACCAAACAGCACAATCACAGTCTGTTTATACAATAATTAATCACCAATAAATATTGCCCAAGGTTTCTTTAAGTGATTAAGGCTTTCCGACTCATTTTAAGTGATTTAAGACTAAATCTGCAAGAGGTATTCGAATACTCCTCGATGAGTATTCGAATACTCCAAGTCTCTAGAAAATATCTGAATACTTTCACTAAGGTATTCGAATACCGCATGGTATCCGAATACTTTTCCCACGGTATCCGAATACTACACAGTATCCGAATACATTTCCCCCAGTATTCGAATACTTCTCAGTATTCGGATACTTCTTCAAAGGTATCCGAAAATTTTTCTTCCCAGAAAAGTATCCCAATACTCCTTCAAGGAGTATTCGACTACCACAGGATAGGTATTCGAATACTACATGATAAGTATTCGAATACTTATCAGACAGAATGCAGAAATTCGTGCATTCTCTGCATAAGTCCCAAATTAAATGTCCAAACTCGATTTGGAGTTCAATAACTCCATAAACAGATGTTCATTAACATGTTTTAGACTCAGATTACCAGCCTTTAGCTCAAATGGTTCAAGTTTCACTTTTTAATGGATTAAACAAGCTAAAATCATGAAAATAACAAAGAGGTGATCATGGTATACCTCAAATGCTGAAAACTCAGAAAATGAGACAGAATAGGAGTCCTGTACACCGCACTATGGTTCAACCACCTACCAAATACGAAAATGCACTTCAAGCTTTGCCCTATATCACTAAAAATGGCTCCTTGAAGCCATTACACCCCAAGAAAAGGCTCACACCACCAAAACTCAAGAAAGAAGTCCCAAACTTCACCAACACAGAGGCTACAACTCACAATGAACCAGCACACTCCTTCACAATACTAACTACCAAGTGTTTACCAGGTTTAATGTGAAGAAATCTATGGAAAAAGGTGAGTTCTTGGCTCCCAATCAAGCATAAGGGTCCAAGCTTCAAGGGAAGGGAAAATAGGCTGACGGGAATCAGCCACCAAGGAGTCACACGTAACAAGGAATTATAGCCTAGGGTTTTGGGCCCATTTGGCAATTATAGATCCATTAAACTAATCACACTGTATTAGCAGTAATAGCTAAGCTTATCCTTTTAATCTCAAACTTGGGGTTCTGAACCTAGCCATTTTTCAAATATTTGTCATATATTTATTTTATTTTTCGCAAGACTTTGCCGATACGCACTTTTACGTAGCAGGTATCAGTTCTGACACCAATACTCATTATTTTGACTTGCTACTTGACGTACTAGTTGTAACTCCTCGTATATATCCGGTAATGTTATCATACTATCGTATTAAGCTGCGCTTAATTAAAAATGCGGAATATCTTTTCCTTTTCAATTATGAAGTCATTATCATTACCAACTTGCTTATTAATCAATTAATAAAACATCGCCTGTATGCAATTGCAATAAAACAGCTAACTGAAATACCTCATTAATTAAAATAGCATAATGTATGTCTCTAGTCACGGAACTACAACACGTAGACCGGACCAACTATCAGTTTATACAACTCAACTCAAAAGTACTAACAACATAGTGGCATAGACAACTCCCATGCTCACCCAAATAAGGCAACAAAGCCCAACATAGTCTCAATATCATCAACATAATAATAATGCGGAAAACATAAACAGCATCCAGTCCAGTCATGCTAGCAAATAAGCAGTAATATCATCAACTAAGCTCTGGCCTCCTGCCGCCAGAGGCATCAGTCACCATACTACCTGAACCTGAAATAAGCATTCCCCAAACGTGGGGTGAGATCTCTAAACAAGAAATCTCAGTAAGACAAGGGGTCCTCAAGGATCTTCCACCCCAAGCTCACTTATATGTGCAATATAAGTTTCAAAACAATTTATCAATATCATTTCTAAAACAGTGCAATGCAACAGATAATTAAGTCATGTGTGTTAATTCTATTCTACTGGCCAGAGAAATGCAGGATTTATATACGTCTAATACCCACAAATAGTGCAAGATGCTACTTGCATCCACCCCAGATCACCGTCTTGTATGACGCCACATACTCATGCTTACCGTCAAGATGGAACAACACATGCATATTAAAAGCCATTAACACATAAAGTTCAACAGCATTTCATATATCAAAAGCATGTAACACAACATGCATATAACCATACCCCCATGGGACATGGTGGAACCACAACACGGCTAAACCGAGGACACGAAAGCTTACCTTGCAAGCTAACACCCAAAGCCAAGAGTCCACAGCTCAAAGTCCAAACACAACAGATTCACAATCTGTTATGGACCAATAATACATCAACAATCATACTCTACCAGTATACAACATAAAGACAACGCCTTTTCATTACGTTTTACGTCTTAAGGCTTCTCACCAAGCCATAAGCCCTTAATCACATGATTCTGACTTACATTAATTAATTACAGAAGTTCAACTTCCTCAAACTAGGGTCCACAAACCCATAGATCAGTTCTGGATGAACGGTACGCTACTGTTTCTCGCAAACCCAGAATATCCGGATATTCCTCGGGGGCATATCCGGATATCCAATATCTGAATATCTCACTGTACATATCCAGATATCAATATCCGGATATCCAGATCCCCATATCCGGATATCCCGATCCCCATATCCGGATATCAATATCCGGATATTTCACGATCAGATATTCAGATATTTCACGACAGAATGCAGTTTCTGCATTTCGTGAAGATATCCTTCCAAGGTTGGGTTTTTAACACTTCCAGAAGCTTAAACATGCATCTTAAGGTCCATTTAGGTTCATATGACAGTTGGTTACTTGTTTAATTCATTAAACATGCCAAGACACCTCTTTTAATCATCAAAACACATGATCAAGGTTGGTGACACTTACCAAAGCTCAAAACAGAGCAAGAATGGCTCTTGGAGCTCACCATACAGCCTCTACAGTTCTGAGTTGGTCCCAAAACGAAAATGACAGCACAAGCTTGGACCTTTCAACACAAAGGAAGCTCCTTGGAGCTTCACAAGCCAAGAACAAGACTCTCACCACCTCAACTCAAGAGGACAGCCCCTCCAACTCTCACAAACAGCAACCCCAACTCAGAACAAGGCCAACTACATAGCCCCACAGCTACTCTCACCCACACCAAGTGTTTAGGAGAAGGATTTGTGAAGGAAGTTGCCTCCAAGCTCAAGAAATGGGAGAGGAAAAACAATGGAACAGTACACAGCAGCTGACCAGCCCCAAAACCCACGTAGGGAATGTGTTATGGCCTAGGGTTTTGTGCTAACAAGCCTATATATAGCCACTTAACATATAAACATACAGTATTAACTTTAATTGCTACGCTTAGCATTATAATCCCAAACTCGGGATTCTTAACCTACTCCATTTTACAAGAATTATCATATTTTTCTTATATTTTTCGGAGCACCTTTCCGGTACGCGCTTTTCATAGCCAGTACCAGTTTTTGGCACCAGTTCTTATTATTTTGACTTGAAACTCATTTTACAAGTCCTACATATTATTCTAGTAATTATCAAGCACTTATTATAGTTTTCTGGGATACTTTTTCGGTACGCATTTATACCGACTAGCAGAACCGGTATTTGCACTTTTCTTCCGAAAAGCGACTTTCAGCATTCTTAATCACTTACTATAATTATTAAAGCCTCAATATAATTATTATGGTCAATTATGGAATTATTTCCTAATTTCACATAATTAATTAATTAACTTCCTTAATTAACGGTGCAGGTTCTTACACTAGTCCTATATATTATTCTAGGAATATTTCCACACTTATTATAATTTTCCGGGATACTACATCAGTACGCATTTATACCATGGAGCAGAACTGATATCATCACTTTTCGTCAGAAAAGCGACTTTCAACATTATTAATCATTTACCATAAATATTTAAGCCTTCTCATAATTATTAGGGTCAATTATCAAATTATCTCATTAATCTCATAATTATTTAATTAAATTCCTAAATTAAAAGTGCGGGTCCTTACATTCACCTCACCTTTTAAGAATTTTGACCGCAAAATTATAAATATACCTGTCCCGAACTCGGGGTACTGTCGGAGAAGTTCGTCCTCTCGCTCCCAAGTACACTGCTCAGGAATTCTTCCAGTCCACTGCACTTTGACCATCGGAATGATCTTTCTCCTAAGCTTCTTCTTGCCACGATCGAGAATTTTGAGTGGTCCGACGAAAGTTTTCAAGTTCTCTCGAACTTTCACATCATCCGGTTGCACCACGTGCGAAGAATCAGCTATGTATTTCTGAAGCTGAGACACGTGAAACACGTCGTGGATGTTGGCCAAGTTCGAAGGCAAGACAAGCTGGGTAGGCAACAGGTCCTACTCTACCAAGGATCTGGTATGGCCCAATGAATCGCGGGCTAAGCTTCCTTACTCCGAGGGCCCGACCAACACCGGTGACAGGTAAAAGTCTCACAAACACGTGCTCATCCTCACTGAACTCCAGTGGATGATGCTTAACATCATAATAGCTCTTCTGGAAATTCTGAGCCTGCTTCAGCTTCTCTCTGATCAACTGGATCTGCTGGGAGGTATCTAGACAAAGTCTAACCAAACAACTCCTTGTCTCCAACCTCAGACCAGTAGGTAGGAGTCCTACACCTCATACCATACAACGCTTCGTAGGGTGCCATGCCCAGGCTAGCATGTAAACTATTGTTGTATGAAAACTCAACCAATGGCAAGTACCTATCCCATGTTGAACCCTGCTCCAAAGTGCAAGCCCTCAGCTTATCCTCCAAGGTCTGGATGGTCCGCTCAGTTTGTCCGTCAGTCTGAGGGTGATTGGTTGTACTCAATCTCAACTGAGTACCAAAAGCTCCCTGCAGCGCCTCCCAGAACCGAGATGTGAACTTCGGGTCCCTATCACTGATGATACTCTCGGGCACCCCGTGAAGTCTCACAATCTTGCGAACATACAGTCTGGCCAACTGCTCAGTAGTGAAGCTCACCTTCACCGGAAGAAATTGGACAGACTTCGTCAATCTGTCCACAATGACCCATATAAAGTCACAACTAGCCTGAGTCTTAGGCAATCCCACCACAAAGTTCATGGAAATGCTCTCCCATTTCCCTTCCGGAATCTCGAGAGGTTGAGGCTTACCAGATGGTTTCTGGTGTTCAATCTTCACTTTTTGACAAATTAAACATTTGGCACATAGACCGCTATTTCCTTCTTCATGCTCGGCAACCAGAATTTCTCTTCAAGTCCTGGTACATCTTTGTAGCACCAGGGTGGACAGTAAACTGGCCATTATGAGCCTCTATCATCACCTCTTGTTCAGCTCTTTCTGATCGAACATATACTTCAAACTCTTGTAGTCACTGAACACGACAAACTTCATGCCATAGAGATAATGCCTCCAAATCTTGAAAGCAAAAACAATAGCAGCCAACTCCAAGTCATGAGTCAGGTAGTTCTCCTCATGAGGCTTCCACTTCCTCGAAGCATAGGAAATAACTTTGCCCAACTGCATCAACACACAGCCCAGCCCCTTTCCGGAGGTGTCAGTGTACAGCTCAACCTCCTCAGCATGATCAGGAAGGACCAACACAGGTGCAGTCGTCAGTCTCTCCTTCAACTCCTGAATGCACTCCTCACACTCGTGAGTCTACACAAACGGAGTCTCCTTCCGGGTAAGGCGAGTCAATGGTAGAACCAACATAGAGAATCCCTTGATGAACCTCCTGTAGTAACCTGTCAAACCCAAGAAGCTCCTCACTTCAGTAATCGTCTTGGGCCTCTCCCAATCTAACACGACCTCAATCTTGTTCGGGTCAACTGCAACTCCTTCTGCAGAAATCACATGCCCAAGAAACTTCACTGACTTGAGCCAAAACTCACACTTTGAAGGCTTAGCATAAAGTTTTTCTCCTTCAGCACTTGCAACACAATCCTCAAGTGCTCTACATACTCCTCCTCGATCTTGGAGTAAATCAAGATATCGTCAATGAAGACGATCACAAGCTGATCCAGGTACGGCTGGAAATTCGATTCATGTAATCCATGAACACTACGGGTGCATTGGTGAGTCCAAACGGGATCACCAAATACTCATAGTGACCGTATCTTGAACGAAATGCGGTCTTGGGAACATCCTCCGGCTTAAGCTGATCCAACAAATCATCAATACGAGGAAGATGATACTTGTTCTTGATTGTCATCTTGTTCAACTGTCTGTAGTCGGTGCACAACCGCATAGTCCCATCGTTCTTTTTCACAAAAATGACCGGTGCTCCCCATGGAAATACGCTCGGTCGAATGAAGTCTTTCGCCGAAAGATCCTCAATGTGCTTATTCAGCTCTGCCAACTCTGGTGGCGACATCCGATATGGAGCTAATGAAATAGGCCCCACACTAGGCGACAAATCTATGGAGAACTCTATCTCCCACTGTGGCAGAAACTCAGGAATCTCCTCAGGAAACACCTCGAGGAATTCCTTCTCCACAGGAATGTCTGCGATATCCTCCTGTGTCCCACTCACCAAAACTCCCAACATGACATAACCAAATGCCCCTGCTCTCAATGCTCTCCTAGCCTGCAGCACTGAAATATAAGGCGAGGAACTGGTTGTGGAATCACACAGAGACATCACCACTCGCTTGGCACAACAGTCAATCATCACACAATTCTTGGACAACCAATCCATGCCAAGGATGATCTCCAAGTTAGCCATCGGTAATCCTATCAGATCCACCGAAAAATCATGACCATCCCACTGAAACACGACATCTCGATGTATAGTGGAGGTATCACACTTTTCTCCGGTGGCGGTAGTCACCCGCAACGGTGGAGAAAGCACAACACTGGGAAACTCAAGCCCCACAGCAATCGGGGTTGCAATGAAGGAATGCGTAGCCCCGGAATCAAACAAGACATCAACATCAGATCCACCAATGGAAACAGTACCTCTGACAAGGTTCGGAGCTCTATCCGATTGCAGCCGATCCAAGGTGTAAACACGACCAGTGGAAGGAGGTGTCGTTGTAGGTAGAATGGAAACCATCTGAAGTGGAACTGCCTGAACCGCTGCAGCTCTCGCGGTCGAAGATGTAAAATCCCTAGAATAATGGCCCTCCTGACCACAGTTAAAATAGATCAACTGGCCGGTAGCACACGACCCCACATAGAACTTCCCACATCCTGAGCATCTAGGAGAAGGAGGTTTAACTGAACTCCCTTGAGTCGAAGTCCTCTTAAACTGACTAGGTGCCTGCCTAGCAGCCAACTGCTTTCCCCTTTCCCTTACCAGCAAACTTCCTGTCCTTCCAGGAAGTGGAACTACCAGTTCCCTTTACCTCAGCAACTTTAGCCTTCTTGGCCTTGCTAACAATGCAAACATCCTCAAAGTCCCGACACTGTTGTACCAGTGTCCCAAAGTTTCTCGATGCAGCTCCAGCAATGCGATCAGCTATCTCCTCATTAAGTCCCCTACAGAACTTAGCAACCAAGAACATCGGAGTAGGCATAGTGATCCTGAAATGTGCAAACTTGACCAGTTCATTGAACTTCGCCAAGTACTAGTCAACAGACAAAGAGCCCTGCACCAATCTGTCAAACTTTCCTTGCTTCCTCTCCTGCACATCGTAGGGAAAATATCTGCCCAAAAAGCAATCCTCAAAGAATGGCCATGTAATCACATGACCCTGCATCTCGTAGACGATAGAGGTGTTCGTCCACCACTCATGTGCATCGCCCTCTAGCATATACGTCGCAAACATCAAATTTTGTGGGTCAGTGCACTACATGACTCTTAAGATCTTGTCCAACGCCTGTAGCCATCTTGCAGCAATAGAATCATAAGATCCATCAAAAGCGGGTGGCTTATGCTTGTTGTAAGGACCCGCACCGTTAATTAAGGAAGTTAATTAATTAATTATGTGAAATTAGGAAATAATTCCATAATTGACCCTAATATTTTTATGAGGCTTTAATAATTATAATAAGTGAGTTTTAATGTTGAAAGTCGCTTTTCTGACGAAAAGTGCAGATACCGGTTCTGCTAGTCCGTATAAATGCCTACCGATAAAGTATCCCGAAAAATTATAATAAGTACATGATAATTCCTAGAATATTATATAGGACTAGTAAAACAAGTTTCAAGTTAAAATAATGAGAACGGGTGCCAGAACTGATACTGGCTATGGAAAAGCGCGTACCGGAAAGGTGCTGCGAAAAATATAAGAAAAATATGTTAAATCTTGTAAAATTGAGTAGGTTCAGAATCCTGAGTTGGAGATTAAAATGCTAAGCGTAGCTATTTATAATAATATTGTGTGTTTAATTGTTAAGTGGCCTATATAAGGCCATGTCACATGATCCTAGGTCATTTTTATGACTTGCTTCGTGAGAAATTCTGAGTTGCAACTAGCCACCTTGTCACCACCTCTCCTCCACCTCTTGTGAGCCAAGTTGTCACCTTTCCTCTTGAATTCTTCTTCTAAACACTTGGTGTGAGTGAAAATCATCATGAGAAGTGAGTTGTGACCTTGTTGTGGAGTGGAGTTTCTGTTTTAAAGGGGTTCTTGGGGCTGTGTTCTGAGTTTTCCTTGGTTGGAGTCTTGTTCTTGGCTTGTGAAGCTTTAAGAAGCTTCCTTTGTGAAGAAAGGGCCAAGCTTTGTTGGAATTTTTGTTTCCTTTGCAAGTTAGAATCTTGGGAGCTGGTTGTGAGCTCCAAGAGCAGCCTTTCCTTATGTTTTGAGCTTTAGGTAAGTGGTACAACCTTTGATCATGAGTTTTGTTGATTAAAAGAGGTGTCTTGGTATGTATAAGGAGTTAAACAAGTATGTAATCTGAGTATGAACCTAAATGTGCCTAAAAATGGAGTCTTGAACGTTTTGAAATGGTAAAAGTTGGACCTTTGTTGGATATCTTCGCAAAATGCAGAAGCTGCATTCAGTCACGAAATATCCGGATATGTATATCCAGATATTGATATCCAGATATGGTATCCGGATATTGATATTCGGATATGGGGTCTCTTGATATCTGGATATGCATATCCGGATATGATATCCGGATATGTCCCCGACAAATATCCGGATATTCTGAGTTTTCGAAGAACTGTAGTTGCACTGTTCATACAGTAGGCTACGGGGGGTTTATGGACCCTAGCTTAAGGAAGTGGGACTTCTGTATTAATTAAACTAAGTCAGAATCAAGTGATTAAGGGCTTGTGGCTTTGTTAGAAGCCTTAAGACGTAAAACGTAAAGGAAAGGCGTTGTCTTTATGTTGTATGCTTGTAGAGTATATTTGTTGATATATTATTGGTTCATAACAGATTGTGATACTGTTGTGTTTGGACTTTGAGATTGTGTGGACTCTTGGCTTGGATAGCTAGCTTGCAAGGTAAGCTTTCGTATCCTCGGTTTAGCCATGTTGTGGCTCCACCATGTCCCATTGGGGTATGGTTATATGCATGCTGTGTTACATGCTTTGAATATTTGAAATGCTTTTGAGCTAGTATGTGCAATGGCTTCTAATATGTATGTGTTGTTTCTAGTTAGTCGGTAAGCCTGAGTATGTAGCATCATACAAGATGGTGAGCCCGTGGATGGGTGCAAGTAGCGTCTTGCATATTGTGTGGGTAATAGACGTATCCTACATTTCTCTGATCAGTATAATAGAATTGACACACATGACATGATTATCTGTTGCATTGCACTATTTTAGAACTGATGATGATAAAATGCTTTTGAACTTATATTGCACATGTAAGTGAGCTTGGGGTGGAAGATCCTTGAGGACCCCTTGTCTTGCTTAGATTTCTTGTTTAGAGATCTCACCCCACGTTTGGGAAATGCTTATTTCAGGTTCAAGTACTATGGGGGCTGATGCCTCTAGCGGCAGGAGGCCAGAACTTAGTTGATGATATTGCTGTTATATTTATGCTGTCATGTCTGGGTTGGATGCTGTTTATGTTTTCCGCCTTATTATTATGCTGTTGATGTTGAGACTTATGTTGGGCTTGATGCCTTATTTGGGTGAGCATAGGGTTTGTCCATGCCACTTTCTGTTAGTTCTTTGAGTTGAGTTGTATAACTTAGTAGGTTGTCCGGTCTACGTGTTGTGGTTCCGTGACTAGAGACATACTTATGTTGTTTAATTTAATGAGGTATTTCAGTTAGCTGTCTTTTGCAATTTACATACAGGCAATGTTTTATTAATTGACTAATTAAGCAAGTTGGTAATGATAATGACATCATAATTGAAAAGAAAAAGTTATTTCGCAATTTCTATTAAGCGCAGCTTAATACGATGATACGATAACATTACCGGATATATATGGGGTGTTACATTTTATGGTATCAGAGCAATGGTTCGAGGGAAAATCCTGTATGTATTGCAATAATTAGGATGCTTGGTTGTGTCTGTCTTGTGTGTTTGCTCCGTTGGATTTTATTATGATGATGGATATGAGATCACATTGCGTGGGCCTGATCAACTCATAATTTGTGTAACTTGTGCAGAGTCATGGTAGGATCTAGGAGAACACGAGAGACTGTCTAGGGTCAACCCGACCCAATCCTGACTGCATTGGCTGAGATGCAGGAGGCCACTAGATTGGCCAACGTGGCAATGATGGACGCCGCTCGTGAGGCGAACCAGAAGGCCACGGAGGATGCTCTTGAGGCAAATCAGCTGGCGAACATGACCATGATGAGGGTCATGTTGGAGAAGATGAGGGCTGGTCCTGCTGTTGGTCAGTTCCCTCCGCAACCACCTCCACCACCACCACCGTTGCCGCCTCCACCTAGTGTTCCGGATGAGACCCTGAGTCACATTGGTAGTGCTACTCATGTCACTGGGGGTGATGGAACCCTATCTGGAGCCTGTTGAGGACCGTGGCGTGATTGATTGTCGGCTGAACGCTTTCAGAAAGCATAAGCCACCTTCTTTTGATGGGTCTTTGGATCCTATTGCTGCGGCGAGATGACTGCAATCGCTGGACAAGATCTTCCGGGTCATGCAGTGTACTGATCCGCAGAAGCTGATGTTTGCAACCTACATGGTAGAGGGCGATGCCCATGAGTGGTGGGCGAACACCTCTCGTGCTTTTGAGATGTAGGGTCATGTGATGACGTGGCCATTCTTCGAGGACTTCTTTTTGGGCAAGTATTTTCCTTATGACGCGCAGGAGAGGAAACAAGGGGAGTTTGATAGATTGGTTCAGGGCTCGATGTCTGTTGACGAGTACGTGGCCAAGTTCAATGAGCTTGTGAAGTTCGCGCATTTTCAGATGGCAGTGCCTACTCCGATGTTTTTGGCTGCTAAGTTTCGCAGAGGACTTAGTGAGGTGATCGCAGAGCATATTGCTGGAGCTGCTTTGAGAGATTTTGGTACACTGGTTCAGCAGTGTAAGGACATTGAGGATGTTTGTATTACAAGCAAGGCTAAGAGGGCCAAGACTGATGAGACCAAGGGAACAGGTGGTTCCACTTCCTGGAAAGACAGGAAGTTTGCTAGGAAAGGCAAGGGAAAACAGTTAGCAACTAGGCAGGCGCCTGGTCAGTTCAAGAAGACTGCTTCACAGCAGGGGAGCTTTGCTAGGCCTCCTTCCACTCCGTGGTGTTCGGGGTGCGGAAAGGAGCATGCTGGTCGTTGTGCTTCGGGTCAGCTGATCTGTTTCCAGTGTGGCAAGGAGGGCCTCTTCTCTAGAGACTGTCCATCGTCGACAGCGAGGGCTGCTGCAGTTCAAGCAGTTCCACTTCAGATGGTTTTGATGGCACCTACTTCGGTACCTGCAGTGCCACCTGCTTCTAGACATGTGTACACGTTGGATCGCCAGCAGTCGGATAGAGCTCCGAACCTTGTCAGAGGTACTGTGTCTATTGGTAATTCATCAATTGATGTATTGTTTGATTCCAGGGCTACGCATTCTTTTGTTGCGACCCTGATTGCTTTGGGGCTTGAGTTGCACATGTCTGTGCTTTCTCCACCGTTGCGAGTGACCACCGCCACCGGAGAAATTTGTGATTCTACCACTGTACATCGCGATGTAGCGTCTCAGTGGGACGGTCGTGAGTTCTCGGTAGATCTGAGAGGATTGCCGATGGCCAACTTGGAGATTATTATGGCCATGGATTGGTTGTCTAGAAACTGTGCATTGATTGATTGCTGTGCAAAGCATGTGGTGATGTCTCCGTGTGATTCCACAGTCAGTTCCTCGCCGTACATTTCTTTGCTGCAGGCTAGGAGAGCCTTGAGAGCAAGGGCATTTGGCTATGTCATGTTGGGAGGTTTGGTGAGTGGGACACAGGAGGATATCACTGGTATTCCTGTGGTGGGGGAATTCCTCGAGGTGTTTTCTGAGGAGATTCCTGAGTTTCCGCCACAGAGGAAGATAGAGTTCTCCATTGATTTGTTGCCTGGTGTGGGGCCTATTTCATTAGATCCATATCGGATGTCGCCACCGGTGTTGGCTGAGCTGAAGAAGCATATTGAAGATCTTTCAGCGAAAGATTTCATTCGACCGAGTGTGTCTCCTTGGGGAGCACTGGTCATCTTTGTGAAGAAGAGGGACGGGACAATGCGATTGTGCACCAGCTATAGGCAGTTGAATAAGGTGACGATCAAGAACAAGTATCCCCTTCCTCGGATTGATGATCTGTTGGATCAACTCAGGGGTGCTTGCGTGTATTCAAAGATTGATCTCCGGTCCGGATACCATCAGATTCGGGTGAAGCCGGAGGATGTCCCTAAGATCGCGTTTTGTTCGAGATACGATCACTTTGAGTATTTGGTGATTCTGTTTGGACTCACAAATGCGCCGGCAGTGTTCATGGATTACATGAACAGGATTTTCCAGCTGTATCTGGATCAGTTTGTGATTGTCTTCATTGACGACATTCTGATTTACTCCAAGACTGAGGAGGAGTATGCAGAGCATCTGAGGATTGTTCTGCAAGTGCTGAAGGAGAAAAAGCTTTATGCTAAGCCTTCTAAGTGTGAGTTTTGGCTCAAATCAGTCAAGTTCCTTGGGCATGTGATTTCAGCTGAAGGAGTCGTAGTAGATCCCAACAAGATCGAAGCCGTGCTAGATTGGGAGAGGCCCAAGACGGTTACGGAAGTGAGGAGCTTCTTAGGTTTGGCAGGTTACTATCAGAGGCTCATCAAGGGATTCTCCACGATGGTTCTTCCATTGACTCCCTTTACCCGAAATGAGACTCCGTTTGTGTGAACTCACGAGTGTGAGGAGTGCTTTCAGGAGTTGAAGGAGAGATTGACGACTTCGCCAGTGTTGATCCTTCCTGATCCTGAGGAGCAGTTTGAGCTTTACTGTGATGCTTCTAGAAAGGGGCTGGGCTGTGTTTTGATGCAGTCTGGTAGAGCTGTTGCTTTTGCTTCGAGGCAGTTGAAACCTCATGAGGAGAATTACCCGACTCATGATTTGAAGTTGGCTGCGATTGTGTTTGCTTTCAAGATTTGGAGGCAATATCTGTTCGGTATGCAGTTCGCTGTGTTCAGTGACCCCAAGAGCTTGAAATATCTGTTTGATCAGAAGGAGCTGAACATGAGACAAAGAAGATGGATGGAGTTTCTGAAGAACTATGACTTTAAGTTGAAGTACCATCCTGGCAAGACCAATATGGTAGCTCATGCTTTGAGTCAGAAATCCGTGAGTCTTTCCAGTTTGACGATGGGTGACTTCGACATCTTACAGAAGTTTCGAGATCTGAAGGTGACTTCCTTGTTTGGGGGTGCACTTCTCGAGATGGAGACTGTGAGAGTCAGGAATGAGCTAATGGAGAAGATCCAAGAGGCGCAAGTGCAGATAGTGTCTCGATTACGTGAAGAACCAAGACGGTGTATCTTGGAATGAGGATGGACTTCTGTTGTTTCAGAAGCAGATTGTGATTCCTCGAGGTCCTTTGGCCGAAGAGGTTATGGTAGAGGCCCATAAGGGACAGTTTTCTGTTCACCCTGGTGCAACAAAGATGTATCAAGACTTGAAGCGTAATTTCTGGTGGCCAGGAATGAAGAAGGACATAGCTGTGTATGTGTCCAAGTGTTTTATTTGCCAGAAGGTAAAGATTGAGCACCAGAAGCCGTCTGGTAAGCTTCAACCTATTGAGATTCCAGAATGGAAATGGAAGAGCATTTCCATAGACTTCGTTGTGGGTTTGCCAAAGACTCAGGTTGGCTGCGACTCTATATGGGTCATTGTGGACAGACTGACGAAGTCTGCCCATTTTCTTCCAGTGAAGTTGAGCTTCCCTACTGAGCAGTTGGCCAGACTTTATGTTCGCGAGATTGTGAGGAATCATGGGATGCCTGAGAGTATCATCAGTGATAGGGACCCGAAGTTCACATCTCGGTTCTGGGAGGCGCTGCAGGAAGCTTTTGGAACTCAGTTGAGACTGAGTACAGCTTATCACCCTCAGACTGATGGACAGACTGAGCGGACTATCCAGACCTTGGAGGACATGTTGCAGGCTTGCACGTTGGAGCAGGGCTCAGCATGGGATAGGTACCTTCCGTTTGTTGAGTTTTCGTATAACAACAGTTTCCATGCTAGTCTGGGCATGTCACCCTACGAGGCGTTGTACGGTAGGAGGTGTCGTACACCTACCTGCTGGTCTGAGGTTGGGGATCGTGAGTTGTTTGGCTTGGACTTTGTTCAGGATACCACCTTACAGATCCAGTTGATCAGGGAAAAGTTGAAACAGGGGCAGAATTGTAACAGCCCGTTACGTACCGGTATTGTTAACATTAATTATGATATTAAGCGCAGTTACAATCACAGCAGTTCATTTATAAAACGCGAATAAATTTTTTTCCGATTATTACGCGAGCATTTAAAACATAAAAAGGCGTAATAATTAAAAGCTGTGACCGTAACCGTAACCTCTTGCGGAAGACTTATTTAAACTATTTTTATCACTTACGTTACTTATTATAAGTTACTAAGGAGTTCCCATAAACTCACTTAGCCAATTTCCAACTTTACGCTTTTTTTTACCAATTCGAACATGTTTCACTCTAAGTTTTTCTGCGACCAAACCGATCGCAACCAACCCTTCTTCTCAGATTATATCTTTGTGTTACTTAATTCCCTTTTTAAAAAGCTAACATACGCTCAATTCGGAGCTCATTTGCTCCGGTTATCGCCGTTTGAAGTTGGATAAGCAATTAGCCCAAACAACCCCAAAAACAGCTCCAAACCACTCACATTGCTCGAATTACTACACTCAATCCACTCAACCATTTGCTATAAAAATTTTATCCTACAAACTAGACATCTCAAACTTCATTTTGATATATCACACGCTTAATTTGACTGAGAAACGAAGCGGGAATTAATTTCCCAAATCCGGTCCAGAATCTGCCTCAGGTGCAGTGGCACATGAGCAGTCCGCGTTTCTCTATTTTTTTCAGGCCGAAGATCAACCCAGAATTTCCTCAAATTTTGACACAAGATAGAGTACATCTCAACCTTCAAAATGGCGTATGGCACGTCCCTAGGGGACCTCTATGGAGGGAGATATGCTCTCCCGAAGTTCGCCTAAAATCTGCCAATTCTACAGAAAATTCGCCAAAGTTTCCTTTGTTTTTCCAATAATCCCAAATTTGTAAAAGATCCTTTAACCTCAATTGTACCTAATAAACACATGATACAGCAATAATCCAATGGGTGGCACACACAAGGACCAACAACGCCTTGGGGCACTTACAACCCAATCCAGTTTATAGTTATTAAACATAGAGTCCATATTAATCATTCTTAAGTAGTTGCAATCACTAACACCATTTTCATGCATATTTCCATCATACATATTATCATAACCTAAAATAGGCCTAAAGCCCTTCCATCATAATTAGACATGCATCAATACTATTACAATATGGCTTTACAAATTACAACTTGAAACTAAAACTTCAAATTACATTCTTCTAAAATTTCAACTTAATTAAAAGACAACATAACCAAATACATCACTACTAGACTTAGGCAAAATGGCATGAACAAGATGCTAATGAAGCTACTAATAAATACAAATGACATGTTCATGCCCTAAGTCTAGCCTAGGCCACACGGCCAACAAAATGCAAAATAAGAAACGCTCCATCGCTCACTCTGCGGGCCTCTTGCCCGAGGCTCCTGCTCCACTGCTACCTCCTGAAATAAATGCCCCGAGACGGGGTGAGATATACGAATATATCTCAGTAACCAAGAGGTTCTGGAGAAAACTCCACCCAATGGTTCACTTCGATGCATATCAATAGAATACAACAACCACTTTGAAAACGGGATATAGCAAGGGATTTAGAGAATGGGGAATATAAAGAAAACAAAATACGACGATACGGGATGGTAACCCCAATTCCACGTACGCCCTCGGCATATATAAGCCTATGGGTATCATCCAAGGTGTGTTCACAGAAACCACAACCATGATGCCCAAACCAACCAAAACGCCAAAGACATTCCTAGTGTGCTCCTACCCGGATCACACACCATGACACGCAGTCAACTAGAACTCCCTCCTGGAGACCTATCCAGCGGAAGTCCGAAAATGCCCGAAGGCTAATAAAACTGTCTACTGGCCAGAGACTCGGTACATAAGTACCCATAGCAATAATGCATGCATGCTCATGTGTTATATACTATTCATACACACTTCCTACCGTTACCATCAACTGGCAAGGTGGAACAGAAAAGGGGAACAAGCCCCAGTACCAAGAGGTTACCTTAATTCCTGTTTCCACAAGCTCCGCAGCAGCTTATCCCTCAACTCGGTACACAGCGGAATGCCTACACAGAGGACATTCCCAATCACTCTCAGTTCAACCCATACATGTTAATTTATAATTACACATGCAATGAACCAATTTCTTACCTCAATCCACTTGGTCCCGGACCAAGGGCAATTCACTGATTCAAGATTCGGGATTCAGGTCGACGTACGGCAACCTATACAATAACGTACATCCATGAGTACTCGTCAAATAGTATCAAAACGCAAAAACACAAAAATCCTCCCCATCCTCCCTTGATGGTTCGGCCATTGTAGTGTAAATGTGAGATTTATTTTTCTAAATTTTCTTTCTCATATTATAACACTCCCTTAGGTTGTTTAGAGGCTAGTTCAATCGTCGTTTTTCCGTTTTCTGACATTTACGCATCGTTTTGCGAAATATTTCATTCTAGGCTCATTTAGGTCTCTAACACAATTCATTTTTTTTTCCATTGATTCAAACACTCTCCAAGCATAACACAACCCATCTAAGCACCATATAACTACACAAATCATCATCCAAATCATTTTTCAACATCAATTCCTCAATCTTTCCTCAAAGAATCGAATTTTACCCTATGGCATTCCAAGGAATTTCCATACAACTTTAATCATTTCACACCTCATACAATCCTATTATATCAACATACAATCATACAACAACTCATCAATCCAATCCTAACACATTTTCAAAACTCAAAGTCATGACAACCTCAAAATTTTCCAAGTTAAAAATTCACATTTTTCATCAATAATTTTTATTGCATTTATGGCTACTACACATCATTCTAAGACACATTCATGTACAAACATTTTCCAATTGAGCTCTCTAAACACATCAATCCAACAAGCCCTCTTTAGGGTTCATAAATTCAACCACAAAATTAAACCATTGGAACACAAGGAAACTCACCCAAAAGCTTGGCACAAGGCTCCTCCTAAACATACTCCACCATTGGAGCATCAATCAACACCATTTTCACAAATCTAAAGGAAAGGGCCGCAGCTTTGGGGAGGGTTTTTCTCAAAATCTAGTGGCTTTCAAGGCTTGGGAGTACCACCAATGGATTTAGAAGGCCATTTCCATCAAATTTCAAGACAAGAATCAATGGATTTGGTGAAGAAATGGCTAAGTTATGGTGAAATGAAATCTTGGAGGGGAAGGGCTATGGTGGCTGCGGGTTTGAGCAAGAAGAGGGAGGAAAGTGATGCATGAATAGTGCCAAGCACATGTGGCTTAAGTCACTTAAGTGGGGTGGGTCCCACCGCCACCTCACGCGATTTAAAACTAATCCGAATTTTCCTCCGATTCCACTAAACGTCCGTAAATTCACAACCTATTTAGAAATTCAAATTTTTAACATTAACTATTCCCCTTTAATTAGGCTTGATCAGATGAATTAAGAGTCCTCCATTCGTTCGGAGAAAACACTGTTTTAAGCTATTATGCGCGCCATTGGCACGCTTCCCAAAACTGTCTTAATTTCATCGAATATTATAAGAAATCATATTTCCTAACTCATTAGACCATTTTTAACTCATATTTGAAACCTAGAGCTCAAAACTCAATCGGCACGTTTTACGGTGCAATCGTACCGCGATATTTTTACCCGCGAAAAACACTATTCACTGATTTTTCTGAAACTTGCCTATCCACTCAATTTTTCGTTCTGAACCCATTTCCAGGGTTATTTTTACCATCTGAGACCTTCTACTCAATTTTTATCTTCCTAGGGTTGCGTGTTGGCTAATTACCGTTTTGCCCTTTCTTTGTATTTTGGCCTAATCTTTAGGATTTTCACTAATCCATCACTTGACTGCTCACTTAATATTTTAATTACTTGATTTAAAATTGTGAGGTGTTTTATTCACCCCAACTTTTTTGAATTTTGTCCGCAAAATTAAATCATACTTGTCCGCTAACTCAGGATATAGCCGGAGAATCTCATCCTCCCGCTCCCAAGTAGCCTCCTCAAGTGTGTTCCTTTACCACATTACTTTTATCACAAGCATGATCTCCTTTTTATGATACTTATTATCCTTTGATCCTTCACAATCACTTGTCTCTCATGGTTCTGTGACATTTTAATTCACAATACTTTAAACTTTCTCTGGTTTACCGTTTCTCTTTCGCTGATTTGTAGGTAATAATATAACAATATTACGGATTTGTCGGTATCAATTTACCTCATTCTCATCTTATCCATCCTTCTGACCCATGGTCGTTCTCAAAAGCACCTAATCATCTAACCGTCTCATGCACATTCACTAGTTATTCCTGGAGTATTTCCAACTTACACGTTCTTTAGTACTTAACTTTTTTCGCTGTCCTCACTGTTTTGACAATACCCCAACAACCATTTCTTTCCATTACTGTTACTACTCTTATCATTTCGTTGTTTTCTTGGCTTTCACCCAAGCACATGCTTTCTAGTTTCAAAGGCACTTTGTCGTGTCCTACAATTACGACTCACATTAAATTCTATACTCATATACTTTATTTTTCCTTGTCACGTGTCTTCACCTCTTTTTAGGTACTCACAACTATATCTTTCTCTTTGTGATACGAAACTAGCAATACCCATACTAGTTTATATTTTCGATTAGCCCTATAAGGTCTTTCGACCACAAATACTCACGAAATTTTTCCATCTACAAACTCATATTCATAATTTACACTCATTGTTAAACTCTTTATTAGCTTAACCATCTCAACTTTACCAACTTAACCAGCTCAACTCCATACTTAGACCTCTCACAGTCTAAACACAACACTCATTAATGACTTTCGTATCAAAGGTCTTATGCCTAAGGTTTTCACCAAGTAACCATTTTTACTCATCATCCTGTAACAATATTATAGATTCAACATCATTTTTCATTCATTTATACCCTCACTTCTTCATTATCGACATTTTTATCATGGATGTCCACTTTAAAATACTATAAACTCACAGCTTCACTAACTTTCACCAAACACCTTGGGACGAATCATTTTCCAAACCCATTTCACTACTAACTGATGGACCACTAAAAATGTCATGTCTCTCACATGCAAGTCTCATCCTATAGGAATCTTTGAAACTTGATTATCAAGTCACATAAAACTAAATCCATCATTGCCCCTACTTATACAATTCACCACTGGTTGGTATATCAGTCTCTCGGAACATTCGAAGTTACCACAAGCACTCGACCATATATTATTAGTACCTAACCAAAACAACGTCAGCATTGTGCATTTTCCATACACTTTCCACCATACGTGGTATATGCGATTATATATAACACTCCTCAATCTACTCCACCCGTAAGTCAGGTTATCAAATTTTAGGTAACCAATTACAATTCCAGTTTCCAACTATATTTACACATTCGTGCTTGATTCCATCACAATTTACCTTTTATAAGGGCTTATAATTCACCGTTTTAACCTGAATTCTTGATCATCACCAGCCTTCTTAGAAGGACACTCACTCAATCTGTCAACATCAATCTCGTTATTATCTCTTTCATCATAAGACGAGAATTCCAACAAATTTACTACCTCACTTGGAGCCGAAATTATTTCATCAAACTTACTTTACACCCACAATAGTGTTTCACTATCACACTTCAAAAAAAAAATTTACACACTATACCTCACCTCTTATCTCCAATTCTGACATACTATTGTCCATTTACAAATATCTGACCTCATTTTTGCGTTAATCACATGGAAGAACTCTCTCAATACAGTGGGTAACAACATTCACAGGTTTTAACCGCTCGAGCTCTTGCTGTCCTCAGGGCCCCAGATGTAATGACCCACCGATCAGAGAATCCACCCATATAATCCATGCAGTAATGATAACCTACCACCTGCTGACTGTGTTCTATTAGTATTCCCAACGTTTCTTATTTGTGCACTTATGTAGATCAATTCAACTATAATAGCAGTCTCATCACTGCGGGATACTTCCTCATCTCATATTACTCGTATAACATAATAATAGTCTCCGGGAACATAATCCGCACGGAGATGGCTACACACTCCGGGCACATAGGCCGCACAGAGATGGTAATATCAAGTCTCATAACGTGCACCCAGTGCACAGAGGAGTTCATATTTATATCACATCTGTATACAACAGCAAACGTGTACCCAGTACACAGGGGAGTTCATACTTATAACATATCCGTATATAACGGCAAAACTGGTACTCCGTACACTCCAGATCACACATGGACCCAGTCCATTTGGTGTCTGTCTCACCTCTGTATATATAACAGCAAAATATCTTTGGTATATTCACATGGGGCTATCCCCATAATCATAGCAGTAGTGGTATAATATACCCTGTTACATATAAGTCAATTCGTCTTACTCTCTCATTTCATTCTTCTCACTGATAGTTTACACATAAGTCACTATTATCATAATTCACATTCTCTTCGTAATTTCGTACACGTTTTCTAACTTTTAATAGTTTTTTCTGTCATGTTACCGTTCAAATCCATAGTCCATTATCTCTTCCTTGCTTATTCTTCTCACAGATTATTTTCTCTCTTACTTTGACTATTCAAGTGGCATAGTTCATAACATAATCTCTATTCCGTGAATCCAGAATTTTCTCAAAGTTCTGTACACATCTCACATATACTTCCCATCACACAGGGATCTTCTAAACATATTCGTCCTATCACAAAAGACTAATTTCACCTCAATCCGTGCACTGGAAAATTATATCAATCCTTGCACTAACACTTATACCTCAACTCATTAACTAATCTTATCATTTTTGTTTTGACATTACACATTAGCTCTTTTGCTAAACACATAATTCCACACTTTATTGTAACTTAGTTCATACACTAATCACATGATTTCCCATCAGGTTGTACATTAGCTCATTCTCTAATCATACAATCTCTTCAGATACTTCCCATCATCGGGGATTTCATTCGGCCTCATTGTCCTTTTACAAAAAAAAAATATAATAATTTACCTCAACACGGATAATTAGGCGCTCAGGCCGTCACAAGGTGTACATACATATATATGTATACTGGCACTTAGGCCATCACTGGATTATTATCCGTTTATTCATCATAATAGGTATACTGGCCATCAGGCCATTAGGTATTATTCACAATGCATTACAACATCCACAAGTAATTAGGCCATTTAAATTACGATATTCATTCTCTGAGATTTCCAAGAGACCTCCATCATGGATCAATCCTCTTATGCTTCGTAACACCTGAATCTCTACATAGTAGCCATTTCCAAGGAGAATTCCACACATTAACGCACACATATAGTCATATTTGTTTCCTTCATGGCATATCGGTCAAGCTAAACCATTATTCCGTTACGGACAATCATACTCTCAATGAACCTTGTTCAATGCCATCCATGGCGATTCTCTCAACTTCTTCCTTATACATATAATACATAATTAATTCATCTCGCTTGTGTTTAATCAGCACTACCTCCTTATGAGTTTAAATCCCATATTTCAATATATCTCAATTTAACAATTGACCAACATTATAATTTCAAGTGGTCAAATCCCATAGGATTAATCATCAATTATTCTATTTATTTCTCTGCATGAACCATCTCAATTTGTTTAAGTGTACATCATCCATCAAGGACTTATAACTTCTAGTCAACATAAAATATTCAAACTCATGCCTAAGCATATCTGTTCATCATTTTCAATAACCCAACAGGTTCTAATCTTCCACCTTGATGAAGTCCCTCCACCACGTCCACCTGGACATAATTGTTTTTACTATACAACACATATACTTGGAAGCTTCACCAATACCTTTTCCATACTATGGACTCATCTCAATTATATATCTTTATTATTCATGGTACTACAAGGTTCATCCATGCAATACCGTACATATCATAGATTTGTTTACAACTTTCACTTACAATCCAGCTTTATAAATTTCATCTACAAGGTCAGACAAAACATTTAAGTATGTTTCCCTGAAGTCCTATAATATTCATATTTTACTTACTGCCATCTCTTGTCCATGAAGCAGTTAACACTGCATCCACAACATCAGGCTAAAGACTTACATTTGGTGCTCCACAGTTGCCACGTAGGCTTCTTACGATGACTACGCATGTAACACAAAGGAATGGGTTGATCAGATCCACACTAAGGAATCACATATGCAGTAATCGATAACAATCTACATACAACTATGCAATACACAACACAACTATATATACATTATCAGAGTTCCCTAACAAAACTTCTCTGATACCATAAAATGTAACAGCCCGTTACGTACCGGTATTGTTAACATTAATTATGATATTAAGCGCAGTTACAATCACAGCAGTTCATTTATAAAACGCGAATAAATTTTTTTCCGATTATTACGCGAGCATTTAAAACATAAAAAGGCGTAATAATTAAAAGCTGTGACCGTAACCGTAAACTCTTGCGGAAGACTTATTTAAACTATTTTTATCACTTACGTTACTTATTATAAGTTACTAAGGAGTTCCCATAAACTCACTTAGCCAATTTCCAACTTTACGCTTTTTTTTACCAATTCGAACATGTTTCACTCTAAGTTTTTCTGCGACCAAACCGATCGCAACCAACCCTTCTTCTCAGATTATATCTTTGTGTTACTTAATTTCCTTTTTAACAAGCAAACATACGCTCAATTCGGAGCTCATTTGCTCCGGTTATCGCCGTTTGAAGTTGGATAAGCAATTAGCCCAAACAACCCCAAAATCAGCTCCAAACCACTCACATTGCTCGAATTACTGCACTCAATCCACTCAACCATTTGCTATAAAAATTTTATCCTACAAACTAGACATCTCAAACTTCATTGTGATATATCACACGCTTAATTTGACTGAGAAACGAAGCGGGAATTAATTTCCCAAATCCGGTCCAGAATCTGCCTCAGGTGCAGTGGCACATGAGCAGTCCGCGTTTCTCTATTTTTTTCAGGCCTAAGATCAACCCAGAATTTCCTCAAATTTTGACACAAGGTAGAGTACATCTCAACCTTCAAAATGGCGTATGGCACGTCCCTAGGGGACCTCTATGGAGGGAGATATGCTCTCCCGAAGTTTGCCTAAAATCTGCCAATTCTACAGAAAATTCGCCAAAGTTTCCTTTGTTTTTCCAATAATCCCAAATTTGTAAAAGATCCTTTAACCTCAATTGTACCTAATAAACACATGATAATACAGCAATAATCCAATGGGTGGCACACACAAGGACCAACAACGCCTTGGGGCACTTACAACCCAATCCAGTTTATAGTTATTAAACATAGAGTCCATATTAATCATTCTTAAGTAGTTGCAATCACTAACACCATTTTCATGCATATTTCCATCATACATATTATCATAACCTAAAATAGGCCTAAAGCCCTTCCATCATAATTAGGCATGCATCAATACTATTACAATATGGCTTTACAAATTACAACTTGAAACTAAAACTTCAAATTACATTCTTCTAAAATTTCAACTTAATTAAAAGACAACATAACCAAATGGCATGAACAAGATGCTAATGAAGCTACTAATAAATACAAATGACATGTTCATGCCCTAAGTCTAGCCTAGGCCACACGGCCAACAAAATGCAAAATAAGAAACGCTCTATCGCTCACTCTGCGGGCCTCTTGCCCGAGGCTCCTGCTCCACTGCTACCTCCTGAAATAAATGCCCCGAGACGGGGTGAGATATACGAATATATCTCAGTAACCAAGAGGTTCTGGAGAAAACTCCACCCAATGGTTCACTTCGATGCATATCAATAGAATACAACAACCACTTTGAAAACGGGATATAGCAAGGGATTTAGAGAATGGGGAATATAAAGAAAACAAAATACGACGATACGGGATGGTAACCCCAATTCCACGTACGCCCTCGGCATATATAAGCCTATGGGTATCATCCAAGGTGTGTTCACAGAAACCACAACCATGATGCCCAAACCAACCAAAACGCCAAAGACATTCCTAGTGTGCTCCTACCCGGATCACACACCATGACACGCAGTCAACTGGAACTCCCTCCTGGAGACCTATCCAGCGGAAGTCCGAAAATGCCCGAAGGCTAATAAAACTGTCTACTGGCCAGAGACTCGGTACATAAGTACCCATAGCAATAATGCATGCATGCTCATGTGTTATATACTATTCATACACACTTCCTACCGTTACCATCAACTGGCAAGGTGGAACAGAAAAGGGGAACAAGCCCCAGTACCAAGAGGTTACCTTAATTTGTGTTTCCACAAGCTCCGCAGCAGCTTATCCCTCAACTCGGTACACAGCGGAATGCCTACACAGAGGACATTCCCAATCACTCTCAGTTCAACCCATACATGTTAATTTATAATTACACATGCAATGAACCAATTTCTTACCTCAATCCACTTGGTCCCGGACCAAGGGCAATTCACTGATTCAAGATTCGGGATTCAGGTCGACGTACGGCAACCTATACAATAACGTACATCCATGAGTACTCGTCAAATAGTATCAAAACGCAAAAACACAAAAATCTTCCCCATCCTCCCTTGATGGTTCGGCCATTGTAGTGTAAATGTGAGATTTATTTTTCTAAATTTTCTTTCTCATATTATAACACTCCCTTAGGTTGTTTAGAGGCTAGTTCAATCGTCGTTTTTCCGTTTTCCGACATTTACGCATCGTTTTGCGAAATATTTCATTCTGGGCTCATTTAGGTCTCTAACACAATTCATTTTTTTTTCCATTGATTCAAACACTCTCCAAGCATAACACAACCCATCTAAGCACCATATAACTACACAAATCATCATCCAAATCATTTTTCAACATCAATTCCTCAATCTTTCCTCAAAGAATCGAATTTTACCCTATGGCATTCCAAGGAATTTCCATACAACTTTAATCATTCCACACCTCATACAATCCTATTATATCAACAAACAATCCTATTATATCAACATACAATCATACAACAACTCATCAATCCAATCCTAACACATTTTCAAAACTCAAAGTCATGACAACCTCAAAATTTTCCAAGTTAAAAATTCACATTTTTCATCAATAATTTTTATTGCATTTATGGCTACTACACATCATTCTAAGACACATTCATGTACAAACATTTTCCAATTGAGCTCTCTAAACACATCAATCCAACAAGCCCTCTTTAGGGTTCATAAATTCAACCACAAAATTAAACCATTGGAACACAAGGAAACTCACCCAAAAGCTTGGCACAAGGCTCCTCCTAAACATACTCCACCATTGGAGCATCAATCAACACCATTTTCACAAATCTAAAGGAAAGGGCCGCAGCTTTGGGGAGGGTTTTTCTCAAATTCTAGTGGCTTTCAAGGCTTGGGAGTACCACCAATGGATTTAGAAGGCCATTTCCATCAAATTTCAAGACAAGAATCAATGGATTTGGTGAAGAAATGGCTAAGTTATGGTGAAATGAAATCTTGGAGGGGAAGGGCTATGGTGGCTGCGGGTTTGAGCAAGAAGAGGGAGGAAAGTGATGCATGAATAGTGCCAAGCACATGTGGCTTAAGTCACTTAAGTGGGGTAGGTCCCACCGCCACCTCACGCGATTTAAAACTAATCCGAATTTTCCTCTGATTCCACTAAACGTCCGTAAATTCACAACCTATTTAGAAATTCAAATTTTTAACATTAACTATTCCCCTTTAATTAGGCTTGATCAGATGAATTAAGAGTCCTCCATTCGTTCGGAGAAAACACTGTTTTAAGCTATTATGCGCGCCATTGGCACGCTTCCCCAAACTGTCTTAATTTCATCGAATATTATAAGAAATCATATTTCCTAACTCATTAGACCATTTTTAACTCATATTTGAAACCTAGAGCTCAAAACTCAATTGGCACGTTTTACGGTGCAATCGTACCGCGATATTTTTACCCGCGAAAAACGCTATTCACTGATTTTTCTGAAACTTGCTTGTCCACTCAATTTTTCGTTCTGAACCCATTTCCAGGGTTATTTTTACCATCTGAGACCTTCTACTCAATATTTATCTTCCTAGGGTTGCGTGTTGGCTAATTACCGTTTTGCCCTTTCTTTGTATTTTGGCCTAATCTTTAGGATTTTCACTAATCCATCACTTGACTGCTCACTTAATATTTTAATTACTTGATTTAAAATTGTGAGGTGTTATAAGAATCGCCAGAAGAGTTACTACGATGTCAAGCATCGTCCACTTGAGTTCAGTGAGGGTGAACACGTGTTTGTGAAACTTTCACCTGTCACCGGTGTTGGACGGGCACTCAGAGTGAGGAAGCTGAGCCCGCGATATATTGGGCCATACCTATAACACCTCACAATTTTAAATCAAGTAATTAAAATATTTAGTGAGCAATCAAGTGATGGATTAGTGAAAATCCTAAAGATTAGGCCAAAATACAAAGAAAGGGCAAAACGGTAATTAGCCAACACGCAACCCTAGGAAGATAAAAATTGAGTAGAAGGTCTCAGATGGTAAAAATAACCCTGGAAATGGGTTCAGAACGAAAAATTGAGTGGATAGGCAAGTTTCAGAAAAATCAGTGAATAGTTTTTTTCGCGGGTAAAAATATCGCGGTACGATTGCACCGTAAAACGTGCCGATTGAGTTTTGAGCTCTGGGTTTCAAATATGAGTTATAAATGGTTTGTTGAGTTAGGAAATATGATTTGATAAAATTTGATGGAATTAAGTCATTTTGAGAAAAATTGATGAATAGTGATTTTTCCGGTGTAAAATACTGCGGTATAATTGTACTGTTAAGTGTGAAAATATTATCAGTATTTTTAGGAAACAAAAATATGTCATGAACTAGAAAAATACGTAGATTATGGATTTGTAATTGAAATTGATGATTGGATTAAAGTTAAATCGCGTGTGGGACCCATCCCACTCAAATCCACTTATATCACCTCACTTTTCCTCACAACTCACGGTCTTCTCTCTCTCCTTCCCTTCTCCTTCACGCTTGACAACCCTCCATGGCCAAAGCTTGGAGAAAAAATTCCATTCCTTGTAACTTAGTCATTTCTGCACCAAATCAAGTGATTTTTGTGTTGAAATTTATTGGAAACAACATTCCAAACACATTGGTGGTATTCTTTACCCCTGAAACCCTCTCTTTGGTGAGATATTAGCCATTTTCAACTGCAAATTTTTGGAAAAATTTGAGGTTCATGGAGTCATTTGAGCTTCCATTGCTTGGAGGAGTCTTGAGGTAGCATCAAGCCTTGGTTGTGAGTATATTTCCATCCCATTTACATGGTTTGATTGTAGTTTATTTTCATGAACCCTACACCTTGATTTCGTGATTGGTGATGTTAGAGAGCTCAATTGGAAAATGTGTATTAGATGATAATGTCTTAGAATGATGTGTTAGAGCTAGAAATGCCATGAAAATTATTGATGAAAATTGTGAAATTTTAACTTAGAAATTTTGAGGAATGTCATGACTTTGAATTTTGAAATTTTGTTGAGACTTGTTTGATGAATTGTGGCATGATGGTATGATGATATGATAGGTTGTGTGAAGGTTGGAGTGATTAAAATTGAATGGAAATTCCTTGGAATGTCATAGGGAAAGATTAAAACCTTTGAGGAAAAATGAGTGAATTGATGATGAAAAATGATTGGGATGATGATTTGTGTAGTAATATGGTACTTAGATGGGTTGTGTTGTGGTTGGAAAGTGTTTGAATCAATGGGAAAAATTAATTGTGTTAAGAGACCTAATTGAGCCCAAAGTGAAATATTTCGCAAAACGATGCGTAAATGTCGTAAAACGGAAAAACGACGATTGAACTAGCCTCTAAGCAACCTAAGGGAGTGTTATAAAATGAGAAAGAAAATTTAGAAAAAATAGATCCCCAATTAACACCTATATGGCCGAACCTCCAAGGGAAAAAGGGGAGATTTTGCGGTTTTCGCGTTCTGATGTAATTCGACGCGAAAATGACGAACCGGCACTTGAATTGGCCTATTGACAACCTAATGAGGCGTAACAAAACCAGAAAGAAAATTTAGAAAAATAAATCTCAATTTAACACTTGAATGGCCGAACCATCAAGGGAGGATGGGGAGGATTTTTGTGATTTTGCGTTTTGATGATATTTGACGCGTACTGATGGATGTACGTAATTGTATAGGTTGCCGTACGTTGACTTGAATCCCGAAACTTGAATCTGGGAGTTACCCTTGGTCTTGGACCAAGTGGATTGAGGTATGTATTTAGTTCAATGCATGTATAATTGTAAATTAGCATGTATTGTTTGAATTATAAGAGATTGAGAATGTCCTCTGTGTAGGCATTCGGCTGTGTACCAAGTTGTGGGATAAGCTTTTGTGGAGCTAGTGAGGAAATTACTTAAGGTAACCTCTTGGTACTGGGGCTTGTTCCCCTTTTCTGTTCCACCTTGCCAGTTGATGCCAACGGTAGGAAGTGTGTATGAATAGTATAGAACACATGAGCGTGCATGCATTATTGCTATGGGTACTGCGGTACCGAGTCTCTTGCCAGTAGACAGTTTTATTAGCCTTCGGGCATTTTCGGACTTCCGCTGGATAGGTCTCCAGGAGGGAGTTCCAGTTGACTGCGTGTCATGGTGTGTGATCCGGGTAGGAGCACACTAGGAATGTCTTTGGCGTTTTGGTTGGTTTGGGCATCATGGTTGTGGTTTCTGTGAACACACCTTGGATGATACACATAGGCTTATATATGCCCAGGCCGTACGTGGAATTGGGGTTACCATCCCGTATCGTCGTGGTTTGTTTCTTTATATTTCCCATTTCTCTAAATCCCTTGCTATATCCCGTTTTCAAAGTGGTTGTTTTATTCTATTGATATGCATCGAAGTGAACCATTGGGTGAAGTTTTCTCCAGAACCTCTTGGTTACTGAGATATATTCGTATATCTCACCCCGTCTCGGGGCATTTATTTCAGGAGGTAGCAGCGGAGCAGGAGCAGCGGGCAAGAGGCCCGTAGAGTGAGCATTGGAGTGCTTCATGTTTTGTTTTTTTGTTGGCCGTGTGGCCTAGGCTAGACTTAGGGCATGAACATCTCATATGTATGTAGTATGAGCTTCATTAGCATATTTGTTCATGCCATTTTGCCTAAGTCTAGTAGTTATGTATTTGGTTATGTTGTCATTTGAATTTAAGTTGTAATATTGGAAGAATGTAAGTTGAGGTTTAAGTTTCAATTTGTAAAGTGTAAAGCAATATTGTAATCATATTTGATGCATGACTATTTATGATGGAAGGGCCTTAGGCCTATTTTAGGGTATGATTACATGTATGATGAAAATATGCATGAAAAATGTGTTAGTGATTGCAACTACCTAAGAATGATTAATAAGAACTATATGCCTAATGACTATAAACTGGATTGGGTTGTAAGTGCCCCAAGGCGTTGTTGGTCCTTGTGTGTGCCACCCATTGGATTATTACTGTATTATCATGTGTTTATTAGGTACATTTGAGGTTTAAATGATCGTTTACCATTTTGGGATTATTGGAAAAATAAAGGAAACTCTGGCGAATTTTCTGTAGAATTGGCAAATTTTAGGCGAACTTCGGGAGAGCATATCTCCCTCCATAGAGGTCCAATAGGGACGTTCCATATGCCATTTTGAAGGTTGAGATGTCCTCTACCTTGTGTAAAAATTTTAAGAAATTATGGGTTGATCTTCGTCCTGAAAAAAATAGAGAAACACGGACTGCTCATGTGCCCCTACACCTGAGGCAGATTCTGGACCGGATTTGGGAAATTAATTCCCGCTTCGTTTCTCAGTCAAATTAAGCGTATGATATATCAAAATGAATTTTGAGATGTCTAGTTTGTAGGATAAAAATTTGAGAGAAAATAGTTGAATGTATTGAGTGCAGTAATTCGAGCAAGGTGAGTGGTTTGGAGCTGTTTTTGGGGTTGTTTGGCTATTCGCTGATCCAACTTCAAACGGCGATAACCGGAGCAAATGAGCTCCGAATTGAGCGTACAATAGCTTGTTAAAAAGGGAATTAAGTAAGACAAAGATCTAATCCGAGAAGAAGGTTTGGTTACGAGCGGTTTGGTCGCAGAAAAATTTAGAGTGAAACATATCTGAATTGGTAAAAACGTAAAGTTTGGAAATTGGCTAAGTGAGTTTATGGGAACTCCTTAGTAACTTATAATAAGTAAAGTAAGTTATAAAAATAGTTTAAGTAAGTCTTCCGCAAGAGTTTACGGTTACGATCACAGCTTTTAATTATTACGCCTTTTCACGTTTTACATGCTCGCGTAATAATCGGAAAAAGTTTATTCGCATTTTTATAAATGAACTGCTGTGATTCTAACTGCGCTTAATATCATAATTAATGTTAACAATACGGTGTACAACGGGCTGTTACAATACCAGATCCTTGGCAGAGTAGGACCAGTTGCCTACCGGCTTGCCTTGCCTCCGAATATGGCCAACATCAACGACGTGTTTCACGTGTCTCAGCTTTGCAAGTATGTAGTGGATCCTTCGCACGTGGTGCAACCGGATGATGTGGAGGTTCGGGAGAACTTGAAAACTCTCGTCGGACCACTCAAGATTCTCGATCGTGGCGAGAAGTCGCTGAGGAGCAAGATCATTCTGATGGTCAAAGTGCAATGGACATGAAGAACTCCGGAGGAGTGTACCTGGGAGCGAGAGGACGAGCTTCTCTGGCAGTATCCCGATTTTCGAGACAGGTATATTATGATTTTGAGGACAAAATCCTAAAAAGGTGTGGTGAATGTAAGGACCCGCACCGTTAATTAAGAAAGTTAATTAATTAATTATGTGAAATTAGGAAATAATTTTATAATTGACCCTAATAATTATTATGAGGCTTTAATAATTATAGTAAGTGAGTTTTAATGTTGAAAGTCGCTTTTCTGACGAAAAGTGCAGATACCGGTTCTGCGAGTCGGTATAAATGTGTATCGATAAAGTATCCCAGAAAATTATAATAAGTGCATGATAATTCCTAGAATATTATATAGGACTAGTAAAACAAGTTTCAAGTCAAAATAATGAGAACGGGTGCCAGAACTAATACTGGCTATGAAAAAGCGCGTACCGGAAAGGTGCTGCGAAAAATATAAGAAAAACATGTTAAATCCTATAAAATTGAGTAGGTTCAGAATCCTGAGTTGGGGATTAAAATGCTAAGCGTTGCTATTTATGATAATACTGTGTGTTTAATTGTTAAGTGGCCTATATAAGGCCATGGCACATGATCCTAGGTCATTTTTATGACTTGCTTCGTGAGAAATTCAGAGTTTCAACCAGCCACCTGTCACCACCTCTCCTCCACCTCCTTTGAGCCAAGTTGTCACCTTTCCTCTTGAATTCTTCTTCTAAACACTTGGTGTGAGTGAGAACCATCATGGGAAGTGAGTTGTGACCTTGTTGTGGAGTGGAGTTTCTGTTTTAAAGGGGTTCTTGGGGATGTGTTCTGATTTTTCCTTGGTTGGAGTCTTGTTCTTGGCTTGTGAAGCTTCAAGAAGCTTCCTTTGTGAAGAAAGGGCCAAGCTTTGTTTGCATTTTCGTTTCCTTTGCAAGTCAGAATCTTGGGAGCTGGTTGTGAGCTCCAAGAGCAGCCTTTCCTTTTGTTTTGAGCTTTGGGTAAGTGGTACAATCTTTGATCATGAGTTTTGTTGATTAAAAGAGGTGTCTTGGTATGTTTAAGGAGTTAAACAAGTATGTAATCTGAGTATGAACCTAAATGTGCTTAAAAATAGAGTCTTGAACGTTTTGAAATGGTAAAAGTTGGACCTTTGTTGGATATCTTCGCGAAATGCAAAAGCTGCATTCTGTCGTGAAATATCCGGATATGTATATCCAGATATTGATATCCGGATATGGTATCCGGATATGATATCCGGATATTGATATCCGAATATGTCCCCGACAAATATCCGAATATTTTGGGTTTTCGAAGAACTGTAGCTGCACTATTCATGTAGTAGGCTATGGGGGGTTTGGGGACCCTAGTTTAAGGATGTGGGACTTCTGTATTAATTAAACTAAGTCAGAATCAAGTGATTAAGGGCTTGTGGCTTTGTTAGAAGCCTTAAGACGTAAAACGTAAAGGAAAGACGTTGTCTTTATGTTGTATGCTTGTAGAGTATGTTTGTTGATATCTTATTGGTCCATAACAGATTGTGATACTGCTGTGTTTGGACTTTGAGATTGCGTGGACTCTTGGCTTGGATAGCTAGCTTGCAAGGTAAGCTTTCGTGTCCTCAGTTTAGCCATGTTGTGGCTCCACCATGTCCCATTGGGGTATGGTTATATGCATGCTGTGTTACATGCTTTGAATATTTGAAATGCTTTTGAGCTGGTATGTGCAATGGCTTCTAATATGTATGTGTTGTTTCGACTTAGTCAGTAAGCCTGAGTATGTAGCGTCATACAAGATGGTGAGCTCGTGGGTGGTTGCAAGTAGTGTCTTGCATATTGTGTGGGTAATAGACGTATTCCTGCATTTCTCTGATCAGTAGAATAGAATTGACACACATGACATGATTATCTGTTGCATTGCACTATTTTAGAACTGATGATGATAAAATGCTTTTGAACTTAGATTGCACATATAAGTGAGCTTGGGGTGGAAGATCCTTGAGGACCCCTTGTCTTACTGAGATTTCTTGTTTAGAGATCTCACCCCACGTTTGGGGAATGCTTATTTCAGGTTCAGGTAATATGGGGGCTGATGCCTCTAGCGGTAGGAGGCCAGAGCTTAGCTGATGATATTGCTGTTATATTTATGCTGTCATGTCTGGGTTGGATGCTGTTTATGTTTTCCGCCTTATTATATTCTATTGATGTTGAGACTTATGTTGGGCTTGATGCCTTATTTGGGTGAGCATGGGGTTTGTCCATGCCACTTTATGTTAGTTCTTTGAGTTGAGTTGTATAACTTAGTAGGTTGTCCGGTCTACGTGTTGTGGTTCCGTGACTAGAGACATACTTATGTTGTTTAATTTAATGAGGTATTTCAGTTAGCTGTCTTTTGCAATTTACATACAGGCAATGTTTTATTAATTGACTAATTAAGCAAGTTGGTAATGATAATGACATCATAATTGAAAAGAAAAAGTTATTCCGCAATTTCTATTAAACGCAGCTTAATACGATGATATGATAACATTACCGGATATATACGGGGTGTTACACTTGCGGAAAGCATTAAGCCAGCGGTCAATCGCGTCACGGTTTTCAACAGGCTCATGATAGGGTTGCATCATCCCAGTAAGATGATTGGCACCCTCCGTGTGACTCTGACTATCCTCCTGAAGATTGGGTGGAGGTGGTGGAGGAAACTGACCCTCATTGCGGCCAACCCTCTCCTCCAACATGACCCTCATCATGGTCATGTTCTCCAGCCAGTTTGCCTCAAGAACATCTTATGTGGCCTTCCGGTTCGCCTCTCGAACGGCGTCCATCATTGCCTGGTTGGCCAATCTAGCGGCCTCCTGATCGGCTAGTTTAACCGTCTGCATCTCAGCCAATGCAGTCAGGATAGGATCAGGTTGACCCTCATTCGTCTCTCGAGTTCTCCTATAAGGCGCCATAACTCTGCACATGTTACACAAATAATGAGTTGATAAAGCCCATACAATGTGATCACACTAGCATTATCATAGCAATCCCAAAGAGAAACACACGAGACAAGACTCACAACACAACATCTTAAGTTATTGCAATACATACAGGGTTTTTCCTAGAAAGTGCTCTGATACCATAAAATGTAACACCCCATGTATACCCGATTTGTTATCATGTCATCGTATTAAGCAACGCTTACTTAAATTGCGGAATAACTTTTTCTTTTCAATTATGACGTCATTAATATTACCAAGTTGATTACTTAATCCTTTTTCATAAAACATTGCCTGTATGTAAATTGCAATAAACAACTAACTGGAATACCTCAAAATATAAATAAATGTGAGTATCTAAGTCACGGAACTACAACACGTAGTCTGGACAATAATACAACACAAATCTAAAATAAGACATAGTCAATCAATGTGGCATGGACAACCCCCATGCTCACCAAATAAGGCAACAAAGCCCAACAGAGTCTCACATCAAATAACATGATAATAAATGTAAAACATATCAGCATCTAAACACAGCAGTATAAACAGCAAGCATATCACATCAGCTTCGGCCTCCTGTCACCCGAGGTATCAACCCCCTAGTTACCTGAACCTGAAAATGTGCCCCAAACGTGGAGTGAGATCTCTAAAATAGAAATCTCAGTAAGACAAGGGGTCCTCAAGGATTTCTCCACCCCAAGCTCACTTACATGTGCAATATAAGTTCAAAAGTAGTAATATAATATAAGTTCCAAAATCAGTGCAATGCAACAGAATAATCATGTCATGTGTGTCAACTATTCTACTGGTCAGAGAAATGCAGGGTTTACATACGTCTATTACCTACATTCAATGCAAGTCACTACTTGCACCCACAGAATCACCCTATTACATACACAGGATTACCATCTAGGTGGAACAACACATGCATATTATAGCACTTGCACATAACAGGTCAACAACAGTTCAAAATCAATACATGAAAATACATCATGCATATAAACCATCCCCCCATGGGGTATGGTGGAACCAACAATGGCTAAACCGAGGACACGAAGGCTTACCTCTAAGAGATCAATCCAAGCCAAGTTCACACAAGCTCAATGTCACCAAACATCACAATCACAGTCTGTTTATACAATAATTAATCATCAATAATCATTGCCCAAGGTTCCATTAAGTGATTAAGGCTTTCCGACTCATTTTAAGTGATTTAAGACTAAATCTGCAGAGGTATTCGAATACTCCTCGATGAGTATTCGAATACTCCAAGTCTCTAGAAAGTAGGCATAGTGTAAATTAGGAGTGTAAATTAGGGTTTTTAACATACTAACCTTAAGTCATCCTCACATGGCCAAATTGTTTAGGAGTGTAAATTAGGGTTTTTAACTTGACAACTTCACCATTTCTTTAATTAATTAAGTCCTACACTTAATTAGTCCACTAATCTACTATTTAATTAAATTTTAAACATAAAATCCTAATTATACTTATTAGGACATATTTGACTAAGTGGTATTATTAGGGTTCAAATCCATTCCTTAATCATGATTAGTGTTCTTAAGCTTAAAAGTTCCATTTTTGACATCTTTCTTGGTTCAACTCATGATTTTCCACATTTTCCAACATCAAGAACCCATTTTTATCAAACTACAACTTCAATCCCATATAGAACCCATGTTGGCCGAATCATATAGGTGGGTGGAGGAGGGTTTTGGTCACCATTTCACCAAGTATTCATTCTTACTTCTTCAAGTTGACTCCAAATCTTCAAGCCTCCACTTTTCTCCAACAAAGATGCATCTTTTTCACAAAGAACACACCTTTAACAAGATCACAACTCAAAGGTGGGATTTTTCAAGAAAAAGCTTCAAGAAACTTACACTAAAACTTAAGGAAACAAGCACCAAATGAGTGTTCTTCCAAGAGAACTCAAAATATCATCTCCAAGGCATGAACAAGCTCCAAAACCACTGCTGTTTGGGGAGGGATTCACCACGAAAATTTGGCTTCCAAGAGCAAAAATGGTATGTTCTTGAAGAGGAGGATGAGAGGAACAAGTTTTGTGAAGGAAATTTGGTGATTTGATGGAGTTTTGGTGGTGGAATCTTAGAGAGAAGGTGAAGAAAAATTGAAAACTCAAACTTAGAGAGAGAGGGGGCTGCTATGGTGCTGATCAGAAATGAGTTTTTAGGGTTTATGCCATGTCATTAAGTGGCTTTCTGTCATTTAGTGACACCTGGTGTAATTTTTCTTTGAACTGTTATCAAATTTTTTACCCAGAAACACCCAAGACTCTAACTTTAAGTAATTAAAATTAATTTTTATCTAATTATCATGTTCATAACTTAAAAATTTGATTAGTCGATGAAAGATCCACTAACAGTTGTTTATTTGCACTGTAGTCTTTACCGGTGTTTTTAACTGTGCCCGGATTTCATAATCCTAACTTTAATATTATTGGTCTAATTATGAATTGTTAGGCATATATTGGTCTTTCTTTCCATTTTCTCATCTTTTTCCCGTTATGGGATTCTACCGGCTACTTCTACAGCAGTACAAAATACTAGATAGAAGTGACTTTTCCAAAATACCACAATATGGGTATCAAACTTCATCAAATCATATACTAACCTCATCTATGATAATCACATCATCAAAATAGCTCTCTAACTATAATTTGCTAACTTGGATCTATTCTACTGACAGTTACTACGTCAGCAGTCAAAAATAACAGATGAAAATTCACCTGCGTAAAATACCCTCAATATGGATATCAAAATTCTTAGAATTTCATCCTCATTCCATTTATGACCCTAAGGTCTTCATAATAATCCACTAATTTCAAAATTATAAAATTAGGGTTATTATATTCACCATACCTTTTAAAAAGATTTTGTCCTCAAAATCGGATCATATCTGATATCAAAATCGGGATATCGCCAGAGAATATCATCCTCCCGCTCCCATGTAGCGTTCTCTAGTGTCAATCCTTCCCATTGGATCTTAACCATGGGAATGACTCTGTTTTTAAGTCGTTTCTCATATCGAGCTACAATCTTAGAAGGTCCCACAACGAACTTTAGGTCCTTCTTAACCTCTAAATCATCAGGCTGGACAATGTGTGAATCATCAGATATGTATCTGCGGAGCTGACTCACATGGAACACATCATGTAAATTCGCCAAGTTGGGAGGTAGGGCAAGTTGATACGCCACAGGTCCAACCCTTTTTATTATCTGATAGGGTCCGATGAACCGTGGACTCAACTTTCTAACTCCCAACGCACGCCCAACTCCTGTGGTGGGTGACAATCTAATAAATACATTATCCCCTTCAGAAAACTCAAGGGGTCTGTGCTTTGCATAATAATAACTCTTCTAACAGCTTTGTGCTTTCTTTAGCCGATCTCTAATCATCTCAATCTGTTCTGTAGTCTCTTGGACCAATTTTGGTCCCAATAATTGCCTTTCTCCAATCTTCGTCCAACATGTAGGTGTCCTACACCTACATCCAACATGTAGGTGTCCTACACCTACGGCCATACAAGGCCCCACAAGGAGCCATGCCCAAGCTGGCGTGATAACTGTTATTGTAGGAGAACTCAATCAACGACAGGTACTTGTCCCACGCATTTCCCTACTATAAAACACATGCTCTCAACATGTTCTCCAATGTCTGAATGGTTCTCTCTGTATGACCATCCATCTGCGGGTGATATGCTATACTCAATCTCAATTAAGTACCAAAGGCATAATGTAACGCTTCCCAGAAGCGTGAAGTAAACTTCGGATCCCCATCACTAACTATGCTTTCAAGAATGCCATGAAGCTTCACGATCTCTTTGACATATAGTCTGGCTAGCTGCTCTGTGGAGAAAGTCGTCTTGACTGCAATGAAGTGGGAGGATTTAGTCAATCTATCAACCACAACCCAAATAGAATCAAATCCATCCTGGCTTCTCGGCAATCCAACAACAAAGTCCATGGATATGCTCGCCCATTTCCACTCTAGAATCTCTAATGGTTGTAATAAGCCAGAAGGTTTTTGATGCTCAATCTTCACCTTTTGACAAACAAGGCACTTGCTCACAAACTGAGCTATATCTCTCTTCATCCCAGACCATCAGAAATTTCGCTTCAAGTCTTGGTACATCTTGGTAGCACCTGGATGGATGGTGTACTTGCCCATATGAGCCTCAGTCATCACTTCTTCTACCATTGGCCCTTTCGGAACTATCAGCTGGTCCTTGTAGTGCTTTACATTAGAAGTATCTGTGAATACAAAATATTGCTCTTTCATTCCTTGAATTCCTTTATCGAGCAATTGGGCCGCTTTAACTATTTCCACAAGTGAATTTTGGACTTCAACTGTAGTCATAAAATATGAAGTCTCAAGTGGTGTCACGGGAATTCTCAAATCCCTGAACTTCTCAATCAATTCATACTCTACAATCATCATACTAAACACACTCGTAGTCTTCCTGCTCAAGGCATCAGCCACCACATTGGCCTTTTCAGGGTGATACCGAAGGTCAAACTCATAATCCTTCAGAAATTCCATCCATCTCTTTGCCTCATATTAAGCTCTTTCTGATCGAACAAGTACTTCAAGCTTTTGTGACCACTATAAACTGTGAAAGTAGCACCATACAAGAAATGTCGCCATATCTTCAAGGCAAAAACCGCAGCCGCTAACTCAAGATCATGAGTAGGGTAGTTCTCTTCATGAGGTCTCAACTATCTAGAAGCATAGGCCACTACCTTTCGCTCTTGCATCAACACACACCCTAATCCATACTTGGATTCATCACAATAGATCTCAAATCTCTCTTTCGGGTCAGGAAGAATCAAAACTGGTGCGGTAGTCAACTTATCCTTCAATTCTTGAAAGCTCACATCACACCCAAGGGCCCATGCAAATGGCAACCCCTTTCGGGTTAATCTAGTCAATGGCAAGGCAATTCTTGAGAATCCATTAATAAATTGCCTGTAGTATCCTGCTAAACCCAGAAAATTCCAGACTTCAGTAACATTCTTGGGTCTCTCCCAATCCAACACCGCTTCTATTTTACTCGGATCAACAGCCACTCCTGCAGATGAAATGATGTGACCAAGAAACTGAATCTCATGCAACCAAAACTCACACTTAGATGGTTTGGCATATAACTGATGCTCCCTCAAAATTTGCAAGACTACCCTTAAATGCTCTGTGTGTTCTTCTCTACTCTTGGAATATATCAGAATATCATCAATAAATACCACTACAAACTGATCTAGATGTGGTTTGAAGATCCAGTTCATATAACTCATGAAAACAGTCGGGGCATTAGTAAGCCCAAATGGAATCACTAAATACTCATGGTGCCCATATCTAGATCGGAAAGCCGTCTTTGGAATATCCTCTGCTTTTACTCGGATATGGTAATATCTGGAACGGAAATCAATCTTCGAGAACACTGAAGCACTCCTAAGCTGATCCAACAAATCATCAATGCAGGGTAGGGGGTACTTGTTCTTCACTGTTACCTTGTTTAATTGCCGGTAATCCATGCACAACCTCATAGTCCCATCCTTCTTCTTCACAAAGATGACTGGTGCACCCCAAGGAGATACACTCGGTCTAATGAACTTCTTACAGGATAATTCTTCAATCTGCTTTTTCAACTCTGCAAGCTCTATAGGTGACATCCGGTTAGGAGCCAAGGAGATAGGCTCCACACCAGGCAATAAATCAATGGAGAATTCAATCTCCCTCTCTGGAGGAAACAGAGGAATTTCTTCTGGAAACACGTCATCAAATTCACACTCTACGGGAATTTTCGCAGTTGGTTCCTTGGAGACTCTACTAATCCTCACAAAATAATGTATCCCGCATCTCCCTCATTCAGAGTCTTCTTTAATTGCAGTACAGACAAGTACAACCTGTTCGACTTCTCTCCTTTTGCAGAAAAGAAAATCCTTCTGCTACAATAATCAAGCACACACCATATCGGACCAACCAATCCATGCCCAGAATAATGTGTAGATTCATGCCCTCAAGCACTATCAAATCCACCATATACTCTTCTTTCTCAAATATGAATCTGACTTCTTTGCACTTCGAAGAAGTAGAAACACTATCTCCGGTGGCATTCTTAACTACCATGGGATGCGTGAACTCATGAATGGGCAAATGCAACCCATTAGCAACAAATCCCAATATGAAGGAGTGGGTAGCTCCTGAATCAAACATAGCATAAAAACATATCCTCTGATAAGAATGGTACCTCTGATCAAATTAGGCGACCTTTTGGCCTCCTGCTGAGTGACTGCATACACTCTGGCACTAGTGGGTACTAGAGACTCCTCAATGACCATCAGAGTCGGAACAGTCTGGATAGGAACTGCCTGGATAGCCATAATCTGCCATCTTTTCCTGGGGCACTCTTTAGAAAACTGTCCTTCTTGACCACAACTGTAGCATACATTCCGCCTAATCCGGCAGACACCATAATGAGACCTCCAACACTTAGCACAAGTAGGAGTCTTCTCATTCCCAACTCTTCCATTTTTCTTCTTAAAGATCCCATTTCTCTTAGACTTGTTTATGTTTTTCTTCACATGCAAGCCCTTGCTCTTCCTATTCCAGGGAGTAGTCTTCCCATGGAGACTCTTGCCTGCAGTATCCTTGCCTTGGGTCCTATAATACTCATGTATGTCTTTTTGTGGTGGTGGTGGTGGTGGAGGTGGTGGAGGTGGTGGAGGTCCTGCTCGAACCTCAGCCAATAATAGTATCATCATCTCCACGTTCGCCAATCTGTTATGAGCCATGAGATCCTCACTGGTCTTCCTCATGCGCTCCATATCTCACTCTCTGGCCTCAGCAAACCTCTGTAGCTCAGCTTCCTTGGCAGTATTCAAGGTCTGCTGAAGAGCTGCTAGAGCAGTTGCTACGGGATCCGGTGTTGGATCCTCAACTACCCGACGGGTCCTCCTTTGAAGAGCCATGATAATTGCACACAAATATACCCGAAATGAGTTAGCTACGCTCATACAAGTGATGTCATACGCTCATACAGCTGATATGAGTGTGTATAATGACTACTTGGTGTGCATTGTAACATAGTGTGATGTTTGTTTAAT
This sequence comes from Gastrolobium bilobum, assembly GCF_033153095.1. Classification (NCBI taxonomy): domain Eukaryota; kingdom Viridiplantae; phylum Streptophyta; class Magnoliopsida; order Fabales; family Fabaceae; genus Gastrolobium; species Gastrolobium bilobum. The sequence continues at coordinate 189,347 of NW_026896706.1, read as the reverse complement.
TGAAGACTTGCTCAGTCCAAGTGTCTTTGGACTAGATTGCTGGTTGGTATTGATACTTTGTGACAGTATAGCTGATTGATGTTAAGAGTTGACATGTAAGGTGATAAATGGAGAATTGAATTGTAAAACCACTACATTGCTTAACGATGAACTCAAATGGTAAAAAGGAAAATCAGCTGATAAGCACTTGAGACTTGGATATCTACTTGAGCACATAGAGGCAAGTTTGAGGTATTTTTTACGAAAAAAGTTCAGTCAAAATTATTGATAGAATCTAACTTTCATCAAAACTTTCAACGAAAATATTTTCGTCCAAAATTTTGACGAAACAATTACGTCAAATTTTTTTACAAAAAACAATTCCATCAAAATTTTCCGCAAAAACGAAAAATATTTCCTTCAAAATTTGTGACTAAAAACGTTTCTGTAAAACTTTTGACGAATTTTTTTTTTGTCAAAATTCTTTATGGCATCTAAATTTCGTCAAAATATTTCAAAAAAAAAAAAACATGTTCATCAAAAAATTTGAGAAAAACTATTTCCATCAAAATTTTACACAAAACACATTTCCATGGAAAATTTTTGACGGAAAAAAATTTCATCAAAATTCTTTACAGAATTTAAATTTTGTCGAAAGTTTTCGATAGAAACATATTCGTTAAAATTTTTGACAAAAAAATTTTCTATCGCAAATTTTCAACGCAAAATATTTCCGTCAAGTTTTTTGATAAAACACATTTCCATCGAAATTTTCAACAAAACACATTTCTGTCAAAAAAATTTGACAGAAAATATTTCCGTAAAAATTTCATCGCTTTTAAACGAAAAGTGTTCTGACGAAAAAATAATTTTGTGACGAAAATTTCATTGTTTGCAACGTAGAAATTTCGTCGAAAATATGCTCTTTTTTAGTATTGTGAAAAGTACATAAATAATTTGTTAGAAATTTTAAATATAATTTAATTTGTAAAATATAATAATTATATTTATTTTAGAAATGGGGTAAAATGGTAAAAATATCTCATTAACTCTATTTTCCTCCCTTACTATTTTTTTAACTCTCAAACAAGGGAAGAGAATACCCTTCACTTTCCTTCCCCTCTCTCCCCCTTTGATCCCCTTACTTCTCTTCTCCTGAAAACTCTCAAACAAAGCCTTAGGGGTATATATTAGATTGAGATTTTAAAAGATTTTAATGGATTGTTTTTGGACTAAAAAATCCATTGGTATTCAATTAGGATTTAAAAGGATTGAAAAAAACCCACATGGTATTAGATTAAGATTTTAAAAATTATTTTAGAGTCCATCCAAATCTAGTAGTATTCAATCGGGATGTTAAACAAAGGAAAAATAATCTTGTGGTATTCAAAAATCTGACGATTTTAGTGGATTTTCTATTGGTGTGGATTTCGTGAGACTTTTTAGTGAGAAATATAAATAGGACCCTCTCACAATCCCACCCTAACCCTAGAATTTCTTGAGATTTCTCTATTACAGTGTCTTCATCTTCTTTTGGTGGGTCAACCCCCTTGAAACGAGGATCCGAAATGAGAGCTTTGTCAAAGATCAAAAAGAGCATATTTTTTAGCCATTTTCATCACAAAACAACCCAACAAGATTCTAATCTAATTCATCTAAAAAATAGCAAATTTTTTAGTGATTTTTGAGAACTTTTGGAAGCTTAAAAAATGATTTTTCAAACTATTGGTCGTGATTTTTCTTGGCACAAAAAGTGAGATTTTTGTATTAAAAATAACATAAAATAGTGGAAAAATAATAGGGAAACAAAAACTCCCAACCAATTTTCGTTTTACATCAATGAAACAAGATCGATTTAAAGAAAGATTGAAACTTTCATAATATGAACCCTATGTTTCATAACAATACATTCATGAATGAAATTCCTTCGCTATAGGAAACGATTTCAAACAACTTTTGTGTCAATAGATCATTAACAACTTGTTTTTCAAAAACCCCAAAGCAATTTAAGGTTTTAATATATCAATTAAAAATAATTTGAGAAATTTTCTAAACTTCCATGTAATAAAACCCAGAAATTGATATTCAAAATTTTCTTAGAATACTCAATGAAAAGATGCATATGATACATGGTTAGAAATCTCTCATCATGTAGAACAAAATCCATAAGGTTTTCAAGATCAATTGCAAAAAATTTGAAGCGAAATTTTATCATGAACTTTAGGTTCTATATGAAATTTTTTAATTATTTTAATAAATAAAAAATTGTGGATCTTACAATCATATATGCATAGTTCTGATACTAAATGAATAAGATAATTTTCATCCCATTGGTTAAACCCATGAGTAGGAATGAGAAGATGTTAATGTATGGAGGACTAGTATAAATATGTGAAGAGCTACTGCTGAGTAAGTCATCAAGTTAGATCAAATTAATGATTAAGAAAATTGTATTAGGTTTTAGATTTTTTTATTAATATCATTGATTTTCTTTGTTATTTTTTTATTGACTCTTGTGATTTTGAATGTTTGTTAAAATTCATATTATTTTTTAAAATCTTATAAATCCATATTGTCTTTTCAAATCTTATAAATTCTATTGAAATCCTTTAAAATTCAATCTTATAAAATCTTAATTGCAAAAAATGACTTTTAAAAAGGTCTTTAAAATCACTATAATTCTATATAGTCTTTTAAAATCTATAAGACTTTTTTTCTCACCCAATACACCGCCCTAGTTTTACATTTTTCCAGTTTTATAGAAGTATCAGTTTTTTAATTCTTAGTTTTTAGTTCTCTTGGACACAAGTACAAGAAAAGAAGAAACTTTTGAAGGGATTCAAGAAGATCAGATTTTCTTGTGTATTTTGAGATCCCAACCTTCTTCCTTTAAGCATTTTCTCTTCTGAACTTAGTAATTCGAAGTCTCAGGTATGTAATTCTCAACTTTACTTTATGATTTTAGACTTGGTGAGAAATGAACATGCTACCTTTCTCCTATATGATTTTCTTGGTTGTGTTTACTGTTAAGATGAATTTCTCATTTTCTTTGCTGGAATTCTAAATGATTAAAGAGTACCCGTTATATTAGAACACTTGTTGTGCATGATTTGTGTATTTCAACTAGCAAATCTTTTCGTTTAAGGTCTATGGGAGTGGTTCTTGAACCTTCTTTGACATGATTCTTGGATTGAGAAATCTAATTTTGTGATATTTTGCTAGTTGAAAGCTCCAAGATTAGGGATAATCTGGAGTGAAGGTTGATAAATAGACATATACGAATCTAATTAAGTTTAGGGGACTGATTGAATTGGATTTGAATCTTAATTTGGGAAATTATGAAAAGTGTTATAGCAAGTGACGTGCAGGGATGTAAAAATAACAGGGAAAATTCATGATATTAAGAATTCCAATGTCTAATTACTATTGTTAATTGTTGAATACGTACTATAGTTACCTTGCTGAATCAAATACGGTTGTAATTTTAGTAATTTAATTTGTAGTTTGAAAAGTTGAGTAATTTAAATTCGAGAAATCTAGGATAGAAGTGATAAAAGAAATTGAAACCACTGTTCTTTGAGGAACGATCTCAATTTTTGATTCATATACTACAGTAATGATTGTTAGCACTAGGCAAAAAAAAGTTTAATTTTATGTACAAAAATGTCAATCCTAACATTAACTTCTTTGATGTTTAGCAAAATTCATAATTATATATGTCTATTCAGAATTATCCAAAATTATGTCTGGAAACAAATATGAGAACTAGTTTGCGAAACAAGGCCTTGACATTGAAGAAGATATCATCATTTTCAACCAGCCTCCTCCTCGAACGGTCAGTTTACTGGATGAGCACTTGTTTTTCATAGCTATAGAACTCTTGTGTCTTTGTAATTTATTTTTTCGGGCTTAGGCCCTCCCTACTTCAAAAAAAAAATTATCCATAGGTTATTATTAAAAAATAAATTAATATCACTTTTTAAATTTCAAATTATTTATTTCTCCTTGTCTCTTATACTTTCAAATTTCAATCCAACTTACTTAACATTTTCACTTTTCATTTCAATTTCACCCTTCTTAAGTATAAATGTTTATTCGTGTTTTTGTGTGTAATTGATATGTGTATATGTGAATTGAAAATGATGCACGACATCTTAGGAATTTTGCATTTGGTCGTTCTTAAAAAAAGATGTCGTTTCATTTTTTTTTTAAAGTATGCATGACCCGACCGGATTAACAAAAATCAACCGAGTCATCAATTTTGTAAAAAGCTGGCCGAGTTAAACAGGTTCTCGCTGAGTCGATAGCATAGTCGGTTCGTTGGCTAACTCAAACTAGTTAAGTCACCGGTTCACTGGTTTTCGGGTCAATCTGATCGGGTTGAAGCGAGTTTAATAACCACTGTTATAAAACCCGACCGAGTCATTGGACCGGTTTAAGTCAAGCATTAGACCTGATCAAACCAGGTCAAAATCAGTGACTCAGTGGCCCGGCCAGGTCATGCATTTTTATAAAATCAAAAAAACCAAAATTTTTAAAAATAAATGTAAAACTCATTTTAAAAATTCTTGTAATTTTATTTGCTAGTAGTATACTCTTCTACAATGACATTAAATTTCAGCTTATAATAATGAAGCAATTTAATGAATAATAAATTAAGAGAATGTGACATATGTCATTTCAATGTAGATGAAATTGAAAAATATGAGTTTACAACATCTGACCTTTTGAATGTTATTGAGAGGTATGCTTATGGGGATTATGAGTTGTAGTTTAATTTGACATAGTAATAGCGTGCATTTTCATTTATTTGTGTTTCATGAACTTACAAAAATGTGATTAAGTAATTTTTGAGCTTATACAGTGAATCTTTTTTAACTCGTTTTAGATATGGAGAATATCATTAAATTTATATGTTCATATTTATATATATTTTTATGTATGTGTATATATATATGGGTCAACCGGTTCGACCAGTGACCCAGTAACCTAGTACCCTGATTGGATCGATGTCCGGGTCGGGTTTAATATTATTGTTAATAATATTAATATATATATATATATATATATATATATATATATATATATATAAGGCAGGTTCTTTTTAAACCAGTGTAAGACTAACAAGTCTTACACTATATCTTAACTATTGATGGACGAAATCAGTTGATATTTGTAGTGTAATTAATGATTATTTAATATTAAATAATTCGTACAACTTCCTAAATTATAATCGTTGGATGCACAGAAATCAATGGTTGAGATGTGGTGTAAGACTTATTAATCTTATACCGGTGTAAAATGATCCTGATCTTATATATATATATATATATATATATATATATATATATATATAAGAAAAATATTTCTAAAGCAGAAAATTTATCTCAAGCAACTTGAGAAACGATAAGCCATATATATATATATAATATATATATATATATATATGGGAAATCATTTTCTCATGTTGTTGGAGATTGTTTTCTCTTGTTGTGAGGTATAAAAATTCGTGCTATCTTCTTTTAATTTTTTATTTTTTTAACAAGTAGTGGGACTTACCACTTGTTGTGTCTATAGGGATAGGATCAACTTACATCAGTGTAAGAATAATAAGTCTTACAACAAATCTTAACCATTGATTTGCGTGCATCTAACAGTTATAATTTATTGAGAATTAATAATGAATTAATTAATATGACCCAATAAATTATAACCGTTAGATATACGGAAATCAATGGTTACGATTTTATGTAAAACTTATTATTCTTACACCAATGTAAGTTGATCATATATATATGGGTAAAGTGTGTGTCATTTTAAATGATGTAAAGTTGTGTCATTTTAAGAGAGAGAAAGAGATAGATAAAAGAGGATAGAGAATTGACAAAAAAAATAAAGGTGTGGGTCCCACCTCTTTGTAAGAGTGAAAGGATATAAGTTGTGTCATTTAAAAGGATAAACATTTTTCCCTATATATATATGTGTGTGGAAAAAACATTTCTCAAGCTGCTTGAGATAAATTTATCTCCGACCACCCCAAAACTACGTCGTTTTGATTATTTATTTTCTTATATGTATTGATTCACCTTTGACTGGTTATGATTCCTCTTTTCTCTCTCTTCCTTTATCACCATTAATCCATCTTTGTACGGTTATGATTTAGCAGCCGAGATAACTTTATCTCCGGCAGCTTAAGAAATGATAAGCCCTATATGGGCTTATCATTTCTCAAGTTGCTTGAGATAACTTTATCTCCGACCACTAAATCATAACCGTACAAAGATAGATCAATTGTGATAAAGGAAGAGAGAGAAAAAAGAAATCATAACCATTCAAAGGTGAATCAATAAATATAAGTAAATAAATAAAGAAAACGGCGTAGTTTTGGGTTGGCCGGAGATAAATATATCTCAAGCAACTTGAGAAATATTTTTCTCATATATATGGCAAAATGATTTGTAATGTGACTGTATATAAGCATTAGTGCAGTCACCTAAAAACTACGTCGTTTTGGGTGAGATAAAGGAAGTTCGCGTTTAAAATTAATTGTAGAAAATAAAAATATTATATTTATTTCTAACTTTGTATAGTTATGATTCTCCATATTTAATATTTTATATTTATTCTCATCTTTGTATGGTTATTATTCTTCAGATTTAATGCTTTTACATTATAAAATGACGTAGTTTTATATGACTGCACTAATCCTTAGGTGCAGTCACTTTACATCGGCTAAACCCATATATATATATATATGTGTGTGTGTGTAATGTCAAAGTTTGACACCAATATCATTATGATACCAATATATATATATATATATATATATATATATATATATATATATATGTATGTATGTATGTATGTATATGGTATCATAATATTGGCATTTACTATTGTTATATTATATTATGGAAGTCAATCCATTTAATATGTGCATATCATGCAACTTAAACATTCATGAATAAATCAATAGTAATGAAAGATAAGATAGAAGAAATATTAGAATAAAGAAGGACAAAATCACTACTACTTATTTTACCCTTGAATGGCCAGGATCATCTCACATATTATGATAATATTAAATAATAGATGAGAAGATCTATTACTATTGTGGATATTATATATATGTTGCATCGTTTTTTGTTTTTTTAGACAAAAGGGACCCAAAATAAATTAGACTTGAAATCATGATCTCGATAATAACTTTCTTGTATTTTTGCAAATTGAATTAGCAAAGCCTTTTGTTATGTATTCATATGATTTTGTTATTATTTTGTTATTGTGTGTATTAATTAATGTTTTCTATACACAAAATATTACCATGAAGAATATCAGTGCTTTGATATTTAATATTACTGTTACGGTTATTGTAATAATATTGGCTTAGAAATTAATCAATATCAAGTGTATAATTTAATTAACGGATAGGATCAATTTAATGATATAAGAATAATATATCTTACCCTCATTTTAACCGTTGATTTCCTTGCATCAAACGGTTGTAATTAATTGGGTTACTTTTATTAATTAATTATTATTTTCCAATAAATTACAACCTTCATATTTACGAAAATTAATGATTAAGATTGAGTGTAAGAGTTATTATTCTTATATCGGTGTAAAAAGATCATGTTTGTAACACCCCGTGTATACTCGGAATATTAACATTACATCGTATTAAGCGGTGCTTAATTAAAAATGCGGAATATTCTTTTTCTTTTCAATTATGACGTCGTTATCAATTACCAACTTGATTACTTAATCAATTTCATAAAATATCGCCTGTATGTAAATTGCAATAAGACATCTACTGAAATACCTCAATATATAGATAAAGTGTGTATCTAAATCACGACATTACATCAAGTAATCCGGACAACATCCTGATACATTATTAAACTCCAAAAGACTCAAGACATAAACAAGACATAACAATACTATGTGTCATGGACAATCCCCATGCTCACCAAATAAACATAGTAAACAACAAGTCTCAACATAATACTCCAAAACATAAACTGAAGCTATAAGCATAAAAGCAGCATGCAAATCCAGCATCCAATCATGGCAGCATAATATACAGCAATCTAACTCAGCTCCGGCCTCCTACCGCTTGAGGTCTCAACATTACCTGACCCCTGAAATAAGCATTCCCCAAACGTGGGGTGAGATCTCTAAACTAGAAATCTCAGTAAGGCAAGGGGTCCTCAAGGATCTTCCACCCCAAGCTCACTTACATGTGCAATATAAGTTCAAAAGCATTTATATCATTATCAGTTCCAAAACTATGTAGTGCAACAGATATCTATGGCATGTGTGTAATCACTATCTACTGGCCAGAGAAATTTAGGAATACGTCTATTCCCTACATGTAGTACAAGGAACACCGCTTGCACCTCACCCACAGCCTCACCCTCTTGTATGTTCTACATACTCAGGCTTACCATATAGGTGGAACAGCTCCATGCATATCAACAAGGCACTAACATATAATAGCTCAACAACATTTCCAAAACATCAAAAGCATGTAACACAGCATGCATATACCATATCCCCATGGGACATGGTGGAACCACAACATGGCTAAACCGAGGACACGAAAGCTTACCTCTAAGCTAGCTATCCAATGCCACAAGCTCAAAGTCCAATCACAGTAGATCACAATCTGATATGGACCAAATATAAATCAATAACATGTACCACATGCATACAAATTAAAGACAACGCCTTTTCATTATGTTTTCAAGTCTTAAAGCTTCTAACAAAGCCACAAGCCCTTAATCCCATGATTCTGGCTTAGACCAATACATACAGAAGTTCAACTTCATCAAACTAGGATCCACAAACCCCCAATAGCCTACTGAACACACAACATAGCTACTGTTATGCGAAATCCCAGAATATCCAGATATTCCTCGGGACCATATCTGCATATCCGGGTATCTCACTGTACATATCCGGATATGTAATATCCGGATATACAGATTCACATATCCGGATATCCAATATCCGGATATCCTAAAAACACATATCCGGATATCCAATATCCGGATATCTGTTCGACAAATATCCGGATATTTCACGACAGAATGCAGTTTCTGCATTTTCGTGAAGATATCCCTAAAAGGTTCCCTTTTTACCGATTTTAAACATCTCAACATGCATTTCTAGGCGTGTTCAACATTACCCAACAACAAGTTATCATCTTTTAGTCATTAGATGCATCAAGGTATCATTTTTAAGCCTTAAAACTCAAGTTAAAGGTTGGTGATCATACATAGCTCAAAAACAGCAAAGGGAGATGCTCTTGGAGCTCACTAGAAGCTCCCACAGTCCAGCACACCCAAGGACACGAAAATGGACCAACAAGTTTGGTTCTTTCTCCCCAAAGATGACACCTTGAAGCTCAAAGTACCAACTCCAAGCTCTCACAAACAAACTAACCAAAGTCAGCCTCAAATCCTCACACACAGCAGCTGGAATGCCACTGAAGAACACCCTCACTTACCCACAATGATGTCTCTCACTCACACCAAGTGTTTAGGATGATGAAACAACCAAGAAAATGGGTTCAAGGTTGAGTTTTGGTCAAGAACTAGAGAAGAAAGCAATGGAACAGTGCTCCCTCACAAACTGATCATCCCACTCACGAAGGAAAGAAGGAGTCTAGGGTTTTGTGCCCATAATAAGAGTATATATAGGCCACACAAGCATTAACACACAGTATTAACTTTAATTGCTATGCTTAGTATTTTAATCCCAAACTTTGGATTATGAAACTACATAATTTTCTAAGATTTATCATTTTTTTCTTATATTTTTCTGAGCACCTTTCCGGTACGCACTTTTCAAAGCCAGTACCGGTTTCTAGCACCAGTTCTCATTATTTGGACTTGAAACTCGTTTTACAAGTCCTACATATTATTCTAGTAATTTTCATGCACTTACTTTAATTTTTCCGGGATTCTTTTTCGGTACGCATTTATACTGACTAGCAGAACCGGTATCTGCACTTTTCTTCCGAAAAGTGACTTTCAGCATTCTTAATCACTTATTATGATTATTAAGCCTCATAAATAATTATTAGGGTCAATTATGGAATCATTTCCTATTTTTGCATAATTAATTAATCAAATACCTTAATTAGCGGTGCGGGTTCTTACAATGTTCCTTTAATTAATTAGAGATTGGCCATAACCTCTTTGATTAGTTAATTATATATTAGAAGCTCATATGAATTACAATTGGTCATATGAAATATAATAAATAGGTTTTTTTTTCATATTGTATGACCAATTAGGATAGACTATCAAGTTACATTCTTGATCTATCCACATTAATTAGGAAATATAATTTGATAATTTTATTATAAATTTATATATGAATTTGTGCATAATTGATTAGTTGCATGTATATTTTATTTGAGGTTATTATTAATATATGCAATTTTATAATGTTTTTATGCACAAAATTTATATATTGATGTATATAATTTAATTAATTAGAGACTATTAATAAAAAAACTCTTAATTATTTAAATTATATATTAAGTAACTCTATATCAGTTAAAGTATATCACATGGCACCTGCGACATATTTTACACTTAAACATCATTCATTCCTTTGCAAAAAGGGTTCGCTTGTAGTTTCTGTTATCTGTAATAAATCCAATACGACGTCATTTTGGGGCGAAAATCATGATATTTTTGTAATTTTAATTTATTTAAGGGTTATTATAGTCTTTATAATTATAATTTTTTAATGTTTCAATCCTAAAACGATGTCGTTTTGAAAATAAATACAGTTAACTTATCTGCAATAAATGCATAAATATTTTTGTGTTACAAAAATGCATTGCATCAATTATATCACCAAACTATAGCATTAAAACAGCCCAACATGCTTATAAAGACATATATTTGTTGGTATTTAGGGTTCAATCGATTAGCATAATAACGTCAAGAGAAGGAGGGTGCAAATGGAATTGGTAGACAGTTCATTAATGACAACTCGCATAAAGGATTAGATACCATCCAATAAAAAGGGGAAAGATATAATACCTTCCCAAATTGGAATTGAAAAGAATCAAATATTTCTTTTATAAAAAAATAGCACATGAAGAAAAATTATTCCAGTAATAATTTGAGAAGAAAGGTATGCCAATTGTCGGGGGAGGAATTGAATAACAATATGTCATAAAAATTTTAAACAGTTAAATAATAATTGTTGGGGGAGGAATTGAAAAAACAAGATATCCATATATATCGAGTTAACTATGACAATCTCTATTCGTTTTGGTAAATATATATGGCATACAGCGAATAAGAATTTGTTATTGCTTAACCTATACAAAACTTATAAGTTATCAATTACGTACTCCTACCAACATTTTGTGAAACCCACCAAATATAAATTAAGGATGATATAATATAAAAATTAAGAAGTTTAAGCTTTATTTATTTGATAAATAAACTAATTCAAAATAAGAAGAAGAAAAATTAGGCCGTAAAGAGTCTAATAGACCGTTGGACTCTAACTTCTAATCGAGCTCGAAGAAGATAATTACGCAGATCATCTACTTTCTAAAAGCTTCCTACTTTTCTCTTTGTGGGCTTCAAGCATGTTAATTGATGGGCTCAAATAAACTGTCAATTTGCCACATCCAAAAGGTTAGCAAAACCAGTTAGCATAAAACAATCAGCCCACATATTGGCCTAAATTTGTTGACCATTTTCAACATTTGAGGCGGATTAATCTCATCCTCAACATCAACCTCATCTAGTTTTTATTCTGGTAGGTGACAATTCTTCACCAAGAGGTTATTGGTTTGAGAGAAAAGGATTCAAAGCTGCTTGAAATATTACAGGTATCAGATTTAGAATGTTCAATAGTGTTACTTTCAGTTAGGAAAATTCTAGAGATAATGCAAGATATTGAACTTCAGCCCAAATGAGACCAAATAATCATGTTTTCACCTATTGAGCTTGTATGTGAACATATTCTTAGATTATAGTATTAATATATACAAAATCTCCTTCTATGTTCACCATACAACACAATCCAATAGAGTGATAAGTTTATTGTTCAAATAAATATGAATCATTCACATCCAGTCCAACACAATCAACTTGGATTAATCAAAGAATTTTAATAAAGAAGATATTAAACTCAATCATCATTTGCAATCTAAATAAGTAAATCATCATTATCTTGAATTTGTTGTGAGATCAACATACTAAAATAAATATTTAGAGTTTTAGATTCAATCTAAACTCATCCAAGTCCTAACATCCAAGATAAGTCTCAAAATCAGTTCACAATCAACATTATTCATAAAATAAATAGAGCAAGACGTAAGTATCAAATAAACAGACTCCATAGTAGGTGAATTGTTAAGTCCCAACATACTATAAATGATATATTCATTCATAAAGTAGGTCATCTTGGTCAAGTTACAACTCATTAAGCTCTCATTCATCTCTGTTATAATAACCCACACCAAAAAAATAAGAAATTAAAAATTTTCCATAATTTATCACATAATAATTAACTCAGAAATCTAATTATTAGAAATTAAATCACTTTTCAGATAATAGAGTAGAAAAAATAATTATTAGAGAAATAAATCACTTTTCAGAAGAAAAAAATGCAGTCACAAAAAGTTTTGGGGTAAAATACAGAATTTACCTGAAACTTGTAAATAAATTAGTAAGACTAATTTATGATGTTTATGAGATAAACATGCATACATAGAAATACCAAGTTATGGCTAGAAAATAACATGAAAGTAAGGTTAAAATAGCAAGTGACCAAGTGGGTCCCTTTGGACCAAAGTCAGTACAAGTTAGTGAATTCAAACACAAGTTTAAGACACAAAATACCACCTTGTTCTTCTTCTTCTCACACCCGTGAAAGCCATTTAAGAGGAGGAAAAACATGAGAAAATTTCAATTTGAGCTAGACACAACTAAATCTATAATAACCTCAATTATATGACTTTTAAATTAGAGGGTTATGATGAGGACCTTATGGTCATAAATAGAATGAGAATGAAATTCTAAGAATTTGGATACCCATATTGAGGGTATTCCAGTCAGGTAAATTTTCATCTGCTGTTTTTGACAGCTGACGCAGTAATAGACTGTAGAATAGCTTCAGTATAGTGAATTTAAGTTAGAGAGCTATCCTAATGATATGAATATCATAAATTATGTAATCATAAGATTTGATGAAGTTTGATACCTATATTGAGGGTATTCTGAAAAAATTCAGTTTTCAACTGTTATTTTTGACTACTGACGTAGTAACAGTCTGTAGAATAGCTCCAATCTAGCAAATCTGAGTTGGAGAGCTAATATAATGATATAAACATCATGAATGAGGTTAGTATATGAAATAGTGAAGATTGATACCCATATTGGGGTACTTCTAAAAAGTCACTTTTATCGGATATTTTGTACTGCTGTAGCAGCAACCGATAGAATCTCAGAATGGGAAAAATATGAAATAATAGAATGAAAGCCCAATATATGCCTAACAAGTCATAATTAGACCAATAATGTTAAAGTTAAGAAGATTATGAAATCCGGGTACAGTTAAGAACACCGATAAAGATTATAGTGCAATTAAACAGCTATACGTGGATCTGTGATCTACTAATGAAATTTTAAGTTATGGACGTGATAATTAGACAAAATGAATATTAATTACTTAAAGTTAGAGTATTGGGGGTTTTCAGGTAAAAATTTGACAACAGTTCAAAGAAAAATTACACCGGGTGTCACTAAATGACAGAAAGCCACTTAATAACATGGCATAAACCCTAAAAACATAAGGGACTCTTGCCCTCATTTCTGATCAGCACCCTAGCAGACCCCCTCTCTCTAAGTTTGAGTTTTCAAATTTTCTCCACCTTCTCTCTAAGATTCCACCACCAAAACTCCATCAAATCATCAAACACTATTTAAAAAACTTGTTCCCCTCATCCTCCTTTTCAAGAACATACCATTTTTGTTCTTGAAAGCCAAAATTTTGTGGTGCATACCCCTCCATACAACAGCGTTTTCTTGTCTTTTTCAAGCCATGCTGTTGGTGCTTTGAGTTCTCCTTGAAGAACCTCACTTTGGTGCCTACTTCCCTAAGTTCTAGTGTAAGTTTTCTTGAGTTTTCTTCTTGAAAAATCCCACTTTTGTGTTGTGTTCTTGATTTCTAACCTTGAGTTTTCTTAAAGGTATATTCTTCGTGGAAAGAAAGCATGCTTGCTTGAGAAAGATGGGAGCTTGAAGCATTGGTGCTCATTTGAAGATGTAAGCATGAAACTTTGAAAAAATGGTGACAAAAATCCCACCACCACCATCTAAACAATTCAGCCATCATGAGTTCTTAAGGGGGTTTATATGTTTAATTGATAAAAATTGGTTTTTCAGGTTGTTAAGTGTGGACAATCATGAGTAGGACCAAAGGGAAAGGTTAAAAATGCAACATTTAAGCTTAAAAATGCTAATCTTGATTAAGGAATGGATTTAAACTCTAATGACTCTATTATATTAAATCTTTCCTAAATAGTATAATTATGGTTTTATGTTTAAAATTTAATTAAATGATGAATTAGTGGACTAATTAAGTGTAGGACTTAATTAGTGGACCTAATGAGGGTTTCGAAGCACTAAATATGTAATTAGTGAACCTAATGAACTAAGACCTAATGTGACTATGTGGGATGCATAAGTGACCTAATATTAGAAAAATTCTAAAATTAAAGTAACTTAGAGTTTCTAACCAAAGATAATTAGGATTTGCTAATTAAACACACTTGGGGTTAAATGACCAATTTTTAGGCTAATTTTGAGAGAGTATATCATTTTGAAGCTTGAGATGTCAGCTATGTGGTGTCGAAATTTGGTACCATTTGAAGATGTGTAGCATTCTGTAGGTCCGATTGAGTGGAGATTGCCCAGGGAGGCCATGTGCAGGGGTTGTATGTGGCTACATCTTCCATGAATTGTTTCTCCCTCAGTTCTTAATCAAATTAGGCTCGTGATATATAAAATTAAAGCTTAATGTGTCTAGTTTTCTGTATAAAAATATGAGAGCAATTGGTTTAGTAGATTTTCCAGAATCGCAGAAACGGTGAGGGATGTTTGGGACTCTGTTTGGAGTTGGCAGACAATTTTGCTTGTCCAACTTCAAACGGTGATAACCAGAGCTAGAGAACTGTAAATGAAGCATGTGATACCTTTTTAGAAAGGTAATTGAGTCTAGATTAATATACCAAAAGATGAGAATGTTATAACAATTCGGTTGCGCACAGTGACTAGAAAACAGAAGCGTATACAGTTATAAGAAAACCATAAAAGTGAGATTTAGGCTAAGTGGGTTTATGGGAACCCCTTGGTAACTTATAATAATTAATGTTCAAGGTTACGAATGACATATATTGATGGTAAATGTCTTGATTAGTTTTAAGTTAAGTGGGAAAGGCCTTATCTAAGAGAGTTTATTGATGGACTACGTGTCTAATGAGTTATTGTGGACTTAGGGAACAAATGAACACTTTATGTACCCTATGTATGTCACATCCATGAAGGATATATATGGCTAGGATGAGTTAAAAATAATACAAGTTATCTTAGTTGCCTTAGAGTGTAATTCTAAGTTTATGTAAAGTTCTTAACCTATATGGTTGATTGTGTAACAAGTGAACACTTCATAATGCACTAAAAAACATGTAAATATGGAATAAATGGTCTAGACTTGTAATGCTGAACATTATGGTTGTATTGTATGAAAGTATGTGGTATAATGTATATGTGCATTCATTCACATTCATATAGATGTTATATGATTCTTGATGTTATGATGATGCACTGATGATATATGTTATGAGAATCCTGGCCAGTGATCATGGTATGTAGGATGTCTATGACTTGACTCTGGGAGCTATTTCATACTGAGATTGTGTTGACTGTCTATGGCTTGACCCTAGAGTCACACATGTGTAACCGTCTATGGCTTTGACCCTAGGGTTACACAAGGATGATATGATGATGCTATGTTTATGTTGTATGCCTGTATTATATGCTTTATATTTGACTTGTCATGTAGGAAGTGGGCTCAGGGGATTAGAGGATCCTCTATAAACCTTGAGCTTACTAAGATGTTGTTATCTCTCCCCTTTTTAGGGACATCATTTCAGGTACCCATGGTAGCTGTGAGCATTCTAAGGGCAAGTGCCCAGCTACAGATTAGTGGATTGATGCTGCTGTTATTTGGTTATATGGCATGCGTAGTGTTTTGGCATGTCTAGTTAGATTATTTTGAGACTATATTGTTGTATGTAATAATGCTCGGAATTTATTACTATTTGAGCTTCTGGATTATGGATGTATTTATTATGAGTTATGTTAGATACATGTGATGATGACACATAGACATGATGTATTGATCTATTAATTTGGGCACGGAGTCAATATGTATGTACTTAATCATTGAAGGGATCATAGTCCATGTGGGACTTGTGAGTTGTATGTTTATAAACTGTGTCTATCAGGATTGTATTATGGAGTGAGATTCTTATCTCCCTATTGTCTGTTAAACAGTCGTTATGCTGTCCGTGAGACTTTGGCAGGAATGACACTTGTTGTCATATCCGGTTATTCAATGGCCACTAATACTGGCTAATGAAATTATTTAGTAATTGTATGGTTTAATTTACGCTTACGCAATACCTCATGTGAACATTTTTAGAAATGTTTTTAGAAAATATTTTGAAAAAAGTTTATTCGTATTTTTACAAGACATTTCTTTACTTATTCAATAAAGTCTTCCGTTGTGTACGGTAAATATAATGTATGTTAACAGTTGGAGTACTACAGGGTGTTACAAAATCAGTTAGTTCCAAAGCCAAAACCATTTAGAATCATTTCCTCTCAAAGCCCACATCTCATTTTCATGTAAAGAAGCTTGTGGAGTGAGATTTTCTCCCTTAAATTTTTGAGTTTATGAAGGAATTTAGTAATTTTGGGAGAGTTTGAGTGCATTAGAGCTTGAAGTTTGCTTCTCATAGCATCCTTGAGTGACTCATGGTCAGAAATCACCACTCAACTCAAGTTTTCATGGATTATTGAAATTCTTAGGTTGTATAAATAGTAAAATTCGAAATTTTGATGGTTGGGTGTGTTGGAGACCGTTTTTAAGTGGTGTCCTTTGTTAAACATGCTTAGAAATGGTTCATGTGAGAGGACAACAAAAGAAATCACCACTTAGCTCACTTTGGAAAATTAATCATGATAAAATGTAATGTTTTATGACCATGACCTGTGAATTATGAAGTAGTAAGATGATTATGAGTTTAATTATGGTTTAGAGGGCTAATGGAGTGAAAATCCTAAATTTCGGGTTAAAATTCTCATAAGGGGTAAATTGATAATTTGACAAAAATTGCCTGGTTTTGGGCTTGTTCCATAAAATACCCTCCACCTAGGTCCATAAATTTATGGCATCAAATTATAATGACAAATTAGATGAGAAATCTAATTATATGAAATAAAGTCACTTTTAGGCAAAAGTGCAATTAAGGAAAGTTTAGGGGACAATTTGCAAATAAGTAAAAGTTACTCTAAACTTAATTATGATGTCATAGTATGACTATTTGTGAAAAATTAGTGGGTTCAAAATATAATTTATAGAAATTTATTTATTAGAGAGATTAAGTTATAATGTTATGAAACTAGAAAGATATCATAGTAATTTTTAAAGAAATGAGTGGTCAAAGTCAAAGCTAATGTTTAAGTGACTTAAGATTTGACATTTTCCAAACATTTCATCTTCTTCCCTTGGTTATTCTGCCCAAAAATAGAGCAACACATCGAACTCCATTAAAAGAAAAGCTCAAGCTCACACATGATGATCTAGCCACTGAAACACCAAATAGTATTCATGAAAATTTGAGCTTAGTGTCTTAGGAGTAAAACCCATAAGCTAGTTCACCTTGAGAGGCACTTGTGAGTGAGATTTTTCTCCTACAAGCCGCAGTTACTGTTCATAGCTAAAGCGAAATTGATGGGTTTTTATATGATTTAAAACTTAAAGATTGATCATTGGGTAGTGTAGGACTTACCTAAGGTAATAAATTTTGATTTAAACTATTGATTATTGAGTTTTGATTCTAGGTTTTTATTACAACCCTAACTAAGAAATCTTGAAATAATAAAAGAAGTACAAGCATGAATATTAGGTTACACTAGCTTTTGAATAAGTAAGCTTTTGATGTAAATTTTGTTGTGTAAAGAATGAATTGACTTGCTAAAATTTGTGATGATACAATTCATGTCAAGTAAGGTAAATTAGACCTAAATAAGAACATTAATAAAGTCTAGGGTCAAAATATAAATATGTGAAAGTATAGGGACTAATTTGCAAATAAGCAAAATAATGGTCAAAGCTTAAGTTTGATTGTTTAATTAAATTCTCCATGGAATTTTAATGACTAGAAGTGGTCTTGGATTAATCTAATTATGTCTAGATTAATTTATAAAAATGAGTCAAAGATTAATAAATTAAAAAGTCAAAGGTATGCTAAATTGCATGAAAAATCAAAGTATGTTGTTAAAGATTACTAGTTTGATAACCTAGTCTTATTTTTTACTAAATGGTTGATCGAATTAAAGCTTGGTTATTGAATTAAAAGAAAACTAAGCAAACTAGTGTAAAGAAAAAGTGACAAACCCTAATAGTGGTAATTTGGCCTCTGTATTGAAAAATTTATAATTGGAGTTGTAGAATTTCAATTGGAGTGTAGTTTGCGCAAAATTAAACATATTAAAGTCTAGTATAACATATCAAAAATTCAGAATAAACCAACCAGAATTGGAGATTTCGTGGCCAAAAGAGTGAATGTTGTTGCTGCTGTAAAATAATATTGTTTACCTTTAGCCCAAATTAAAAAGGGCATATCTCAGTCATTTCTTAATGAAATGAAGTGTATGATACATCAAATTAAAGGATAAGATTTCTAGTTTCGTTTCAAAAAGAGATTATATTTTTATGAGGTCCGGATCATGCCCAGATTAAGAAAGTGTGGACATTGTTTGAATCTGCCTGTGTTGGCAGCATGTTATTTGGAGTTTCGAAAATTCATAACTCCTTCATTTCTTAACAAAACGGGACAAATCTTATGTCAAATTAAATCTCTAGATGTCTAGTATTTGTCATAAAATTTCAGAATAAACTGGGTTGGTAAAAGTTTCAAGAAAAATACAAAAGTGTCTATTGTCCTGATTCTAACGATGGATTTAAATAGTTTGCTTACGGGGGACGTATCTTGAGTTATACTTATCGAAATGAAGCTTATAATACATCGTTATAAAGCTTACGTCATCTAGATTAAGATGGTAAAGTTTCAAAATTTAATAAGACCAATGCAAGTAAAGTGGTTTTAAGAGTTGGATAAATTACTTAAGTAAATTGGTAAATTAACATGTAAATGTTAATTGTTTGAATTGCAAATGACACTTAATCAGTAATTGATAGTGTTTCATTTGTGATACTAGAGTGTGTTCAAGAGCAATATATTGGGGAATCAAGTTGTCTGTAAGTAAAGCATCACAAGTAAGCTCTCTATTTAAGGAGTTTTCTTTTGTCTAATTGTTGTACCAGAATCCGGTGGGATGATGGTTATTGTTTGTATTAATGATGTGGTTGGGCATTGGAATAGTGGTATGCATATGGTAAATAAAAATGTGGTGTGTAAGATAAGTTGTTAAATAATTCAAATAATGAATTTAACGTTGACGTATTTGTTAACATGTGAAATGACTGACGTTTCTATTAATATCTGAAATGATTGACCTGTATGTTGGTATGTGAGCTGATTGACGTGCGTGATAATATGCAAAAATAATTGACATATTTGTTAATATGAAAAATGATTATTTTGTCTGTCAATATACGAAATAAGTGATGTGTCTGATGATTTGTGAAATGATTGGTATGTTTGATAAGTTTGAATATGTATTTTGAATCTAAAATTATGATGAATTTGTATGTCTGGAAAAGTTAATGTGTAAGGTTCAAATACTTTAATATTCTGATAAATTTAACAGTGATTCAGTTATAAATCGTAAAGAGAAAAGTAATGAACACTAAATATATGTGATTGTTGCATAGATAATCCTTAGAAAAAAAATATTATGTAAATTTGTTGATTTGAAAGTACATAATTATATAACGTGAATTATATATAAATTTACATGAAATAAGAGTTAATCCAGTATGAGGCCAATGAATAAACTGTTCGTACAAGTTGAGATCATTCGATTAATGGATGACTCTGTGAAATATGATAAATTATTACCATGAACGCATTCGGTCCTCGGGTGGTTTCGGCTATTTGTGATGTGAAGATAAATATATCTGTGATTATATGTATATGTTTATCTTGTATTTCTGTGATGTATTATAATGTGTAGATTAAATGTGTGTGTGTTGTAATATTTAATGTATTTGTTTAATTGATGAATTTTTTTATATTATAAGGTGCTTTATCTAATCACGTATTTGGTGAGTCTATCTTTTAATTAAATATATTTACTAATTCTGCTTATTCTCTGTTGTTGTTTAATTAATTTGTTGTCTATTGATTTTATTGTATTTGTAAGTTTTGTTGATATTCTGAAAATTAATGTAATGATCAATATTGATTTTTGAAAGAAGAATATGATAAAGGAATGTGAGTATGTCTGTGAATGCTACGATACTTGGAGATATTACTCCGAGAGTATCATGTTAACGGAAGAAAGATGAGAACATCTGTATAAACTGTAGCATTGAATTATATGGTAAATTTTGTAAGGTTAATGGTAAAGTGTGAATGGTTTACTTAGTTAAATAAAGATGTTTGAAAATGATTGTGTGTTTACAAATTATTGTTAAGCTATCTGTTTAATTTAAATGCGTTATATTGCTTGTTAAATTGTAATTATTACATGTAAATTAACCATAGGATGTAATTGAACTAGATTTAATAATATGGAATTTTATATGTTGTGTGTTGTATGTTTTGTTTGAAAACCGTATGCGTAATCTGTATATTTATGTTATTCTGTGTGTGTTGACCAATTATGCAGGAAGTGAACTTGAGAATGGGAGACTATTCTATAAACGTAGAGTTTATTGGGATTTTATATCTCACCCCACGTTATGGGGACACATTTCAGGTTTGCTTTAAGTGTTGAGTCTTCAGAGAATACAGAACACGAAAAAGAACGAGTAGCAGTTACATCAGGAGCAGTGCAGTTGACTAACATTTGGGATTTATGCTTGTATGTTTACGTTTTGGATAAATTATGTATTTGAGTTGAAGATATTATCGGTACATCTGTATATAATTTATAGAATGTCATGTGGTCAAATGTTTGGATCTATTATGTACAGCGAAGTGTGACTGTATGTTTCAAGTTTGCTGAGAGTAAGTAGGAATCTACGGATAGATTCTGAAGATGTTAATATGAATATATATGTATTGATTATGTCTGGATATCAGGTTTAAGAGTTTGGATAGTCCGATAAACAAAGGTTATGCTGTCTATTTTTACTAAATTGATAGCTGTTACAATTTTATGTTAAGCCTTAATTATATGCAGTTATGGGGTTGTACAGTTTAATTTAATGTTGTGACATAAAGGATATAAAGTTTAAAGTTTTAATTAATCACATAATTTCAAGAGAACTATGATGATACTTATAGGAAGTCTTCTGTTATTCTTATTAAATTAAGTGCACATATGTACCATTTTGTGTAGCATTCTTGTTAGGTAAATCGAGGTGTTACAGTTTTCATGAATATATGTTGTCTTTTGGAAGCTTTGTAAACATGGCTATATGATGGGGTTTTAATGTTGGATGTTGTTATTTGATTGTTGAAGTCATGAATATACAAACTGTTGGTCATTGAAGCATGAAAAATGGATGAACTCTTTGATTCTCCATTCATCCATACCATGTAATGTTATGTAGGAAAGGTGTTTAATGTTATGTTAAGGGGAATTAATATGAATTAGACGGTGTAATGTTGAATGTCCTAGAGTGTAACCATTGGATAACTTTGAATTTTGATGAAGCCATGTAGACTACCATTGGACCATCTTATGTAAAAGTATGTGAAAGTGTAATAATGTTGTTCAATGGTGGTAATTTAACCTTGAATATGGTAGTGTTAAATGGACTATTTCATAGTTATTGAAAAGCATGACAAGTTGGTGTTTTGGCATAGGCTATCTTTTGCCCATGTCATAGAAAATCATGTAGGAACATTGTATAATTTTGTTATGATGATGCATCTTACACATGAGATAGTGTAGTGTAGAATAGATCATGTGCTAGCTATGGAAAAGTTTGTTAATTTGAGGAATCCTACATGCTATGTTTCTGCCAACATAGGAATAAGCTTGTTAGAAGCCTTCTAAATTTTGAATGAATCTTGGAAGCTTGTTTTAGTGTTAATCAAAGTGTGATCAAAGTGTGAAAACTAAACTTTTTGCTTGGTTTAAGAAATATGGCATGATATGGCCATTCTTTAATATTTAAGAACAATAAAGTCATGACTTCTGTTTATGGTATGTATTGGCATTTAAATGTGTTAAGGTAGAATAGAAGGTAAACAAAAAGCGTTTGAACCAAATTAGGTATAATGTGTAAATCATGCAATGTGATTCAAGTGTTGAATTTTAATGCTTAACCCATGAAATGAACCTTAATTGGTATTAGTTATTTGATTTATAACCTAGGTTGGACACAAATGATATTTCCTTGAAGGTTCAGGCCTTGTAGTGACTTTTTTGGGTTCTAAGTAAGCTTGTTAGTGGAGCTTCGAAAGGTAAGCTTTCGGACCTTGGGCTTCATTCCTTTTTGTTCCACCACGCCCTGGAGGGGAAGTGGTTTTTTATATGGTGTATGTATTTGCACTAGAAATTGATATAATCCATACTATGGGCATTTGTTGTTGTGTGCGACATAAGATAGTTGTTTCCTTATGCTAGTATAAGACGGTTGATTCCTTATACTTGGTATGTTGCGAAATGTTGCATAATTCATATATTGTTCTTTGGCAAGTAGAATTTATTATTGCACACATGGCATTGAAATATAATGCATTATTTTGATGACTAGATTTATTGTTTCATACCTGAAGTGAAATTTGGGGTGGATTAATCCTCCAAGGGCCCCTAGTTTACTAAGATGTTTATCTCATCCCACGTTTCGGGGATCCACCTTTCAGGTACTTCCATTGATGGAGAGGGAGAGTCTATTGGCAAGAGGCCAATGTAGACTCTCTTCTATTGCATGCTGCTACTGTAGATTATGATTCACTGCATGTTGTTTTGGAATATTGTTATATCACATGTATATGTAATCTTATTTTGAAAACATATATTTTGGGCATAGTGTGCAGCTATGCATATTTTGGTGCAATCCTATGTATTTGTTAGAGAACATGTATAGGATTTGTATGGATGTATATATATTTCAATACTATGGATATTTGTGTATGAAGAGGCTTGTATGCCTAGAGTTGTCATTTTATTCATAATGATGAAGTATGGATTTAATGGAAAGCAAATGTGGTATTATGTAAATTGCTTAAAGCCTAAGTAATTCCATTGTTGGAGGAGTTTTATCTAACATGATATTGTAAGGATTGTGTGCCTATTTTAACAAATGGATGTTATTATGAATGCAAAGTTAAGAGGAAAGGTTAACTTGTAAATTGAACAATTTATATAGTGATGACTTATGATTAATTAAAGTGGCATAAATGGATGAATAATGATGCATGTAAAAGGATGTAAGCGCACCCAAGTTTGTTGGGCATTGGGTTGCCATTCCATGTCAATTAGGTACCATGATTGGGTTAAGATAACTCCTAGGTTAGGAATGCAATAAAGTGTTGTGCATTTTTGTCATTGGTCCTAGTATGACAACTATCTTAGGATATTCATAACTCACTCAATCCTTAACCAAATGAGGAATACTATATATCAAAATAAATCCCCGAAATTCTAGTTTTTGGTATCAAAGTTTCAGAATTTTCTGGCTGGTGAAATGTTCACAGTTTAGTTTTAACTGTGCTTCCCTGTTTTCGAGATTTCAGTTTGAAACAATTGGTTTGCGGCAGATACATCTTAAGTTTGTACCCACTTACAAATTATAACCTTAGCTCATTTCGGCAAATTGACTAGCGCCAAGTATGATTCTACAACAGAGAGCTCATTTTATCATTTATGGCTTTTACCTACATCAGAGATTCCCTAGATATCATTGCTTCTTGATAGGAGAATGGATCATCCTATTAGATGGTAAGTGACAAAGTCCTCGCCAAAGTCTTTGGAAACTCTCTCTGGTAGATACTCTAACTAGAACTGATTCAATGACCAGTTGTATGGGTTTAGCATCAGAAGGGCTTGCTTCAGATTGTATAGGAGATTATAAAATAATATTTGTAAATACAGAAACACTCAAGCCGTGATCTTTGAGAAACTTATTCTAAAAGAATTCTGCAGCTCTGGGTTCTATTACTGCATTAGTAGATAGATCCAAAAATCTATTTGTAGCATTGTCTTCTGTATTTTCTAGATATATGTAGGTAATGGTTCTAAGTCTCACCTTAGGTCTCTTAGGATCTTGAATTATTACATAATCATACAACCCCAAATCTTAAGAGTATCATATCTACAAGGACAATTGTGTCATATCTCATAAGGTGTCATAGATAACTTAGAGAGTGACAACATATTCAAGATGTGAATAGCAGTTAGAAATGCTTCTCCTCATTAGGAGGAAGGCATGCCAATTGTAAGTAACATAGAATTTAAAATTTAAGTTAATATCTTATTCTTGCGCTCAGCAACACCATTTGATTAGGGTGAATAAGGAACAGTGGTTTCAAGAATTATGCCCTCAAAAGTGCAAAATTCCTTAAACCCTGTCACTGTGTAATCTCCTCTTTTATCACTCCTAAACCTCTTAATTTTCAAGTTGAGTTGATTTTCTACTTTTGACTTGAAAATCTTGAACTTTCAAAAGCTTCATCTTTCAATTTCGACAAATAGACATGACAATATCTAGAAAAATCATATATGAATATTGCTAAATATTTCTGACTACCTCTAGTAACATAATTTCTAAAGTCACAAAGGTCAAAATGTATCAGCTCAAGAAGTTACGTGCTTTTAGAATCTGACTTAAAGTATTTTCTAGTGATCTTAGTTTGTGCACATACTTTATATTTGTCAAATTGAATAGATGCATCTAGTGTAATATTGTAATACCCAGTTTGTATACCTGGTGTGTATACTTTAAAAATGCGGAATAACTTATTCTTTTCAATTATGATGTCATTATATTAACCACATTAATTACTTACTTCTTTTTCATAAAACATTGCCTGTATGTAAATTGCAATAAAAGCTAAATACACTGAATAACCTTATAATATAATTATGTGAGTATCTAAATCACGAAACTACAACACGTAGCCCGGATCATGTCCTGATACATTATACAACTCGAATACTAAAATGAAACTTAGTCTATCAATGTGGCATGGACAACCCCCATGCTCACCAAATAAGGCAACAAAGCCCAACAGAGTCTCAAATCATATAACATGGTAATACATATAAAGCAAGTCAGAATCCAGCATATCATCATAAACAGCATATATCTAACTCAGCTCCGGCCTCCTGCCGCCCGAGGTATCAACCCCCGAGTTACCTGAACCCGAAAATGTGCCCCAAACGTGGGGGTGAGATCTCTAAATAGAAATCTCAGTAAAACAAAGGGTCCTAAAGGATTTCTCCACCCCAAACTCACTTACATGTGTAATATAAGTTCTAAAATCAGTAAAACAGTATAAGTTCCAAAATCAGTGCAATGCAGCTGAATAATCATGTCATGTGTGTCAACTATTCTACTGGCCAGAAAAATGCAAGGTTTACATACGTCTATTACCTACAATCAGTGCAAGACACCACTTGCACCCACCCAAAGAATCACCCTATGGTATGTCTCTTACATACACAGGCTTACCGTCCAGGTGGAACAACACATGCATATTATAAGGCACTTACACATAACAGCTCAACAACATTTCAAAATCAATGCATGAAAACACACCATGCATATAAATCATCCCCCCATGGGGTATGGTGGAACCAACAATGGCTAAACCGAGGATGCGAAAGCTTACCTCTTAAGCTAACCGTTCAAACCAAGAGTCCACACAATCTCAATGCCCACAAACAGCACAATCTCAATCTGTTTATACAATCAATAATCATTAATATTCATTGTCTAAGGTTTCCTTAAGTGATTAGGGCTTTCCAACTCATTTTGGGTGATTTCATGCAAAATCTGCAGGAGGTATTCGAATACTCCTCGATGAGTATCTGAATACTCCAAGTCTCTAGAAAGTATCCGAATACTTTCACTTAAGTATCCGAATACCACAAGGTATCTGAATACTTTTCCCTCAGTATCCGAATACCACAAGGTATTCGAATACGTTTCCTACAGTATCTGAATACTACCAGTATTCGAATACTGCTTCTAAGGTATCCGAATACTTTTCTTTCTAGAAAAGTATCCCAATACTCCTACAAAGAGTATTCGACTACCCCTTAATAAGTATTTGAATACTACATGAAAAGTTTTCGAATACTCATCAGATAGAATGCAGAAACTCGAGCTATCATCTGCAAAATTCCAATTTTAAGGGTCCAAACGCAATTTGGAGTCCAATGACTCCATAAACAGATGTTCATTAACATATTTTAGGCTTAGATTATCAGTCCTTAACTCTAATGATCAAAGTTTCCATTTTTAACGGATTAAACAAGCTTAAATCATGAAAATACCAAAGAGGTGATCATGATATACCTCAAGTGTCTCAAACTCAGAAAAAGACTCAACCTTGGAGTCTTCTACACAACACTAAGGTTCTGTCACTTCAAGACTACGAAAATACACTTCAAGCTTGGACCTTTCTCTACCAAAATGGCACCTGGAAGTACCAAAGTGCCAAGAATATGACTCCCTTGACAAAACTCAGAAACACAGCACAAAACCCCAACCAACATCAGCTTGCCTTCTCAGAAAAGTGGTCTTTCTCACACCCCCAAGGTTGCTCTCAAGTGTCTATAGGTATAGAGGTGAAGAATTCATCATAAAAGTGATGTCTTGAGGAGTTCTATGGAGAAAAGGAAATGGCTTGGTGAAGGAGAAGGGAGGTAGCAGCTGAGCATTCAAAACTCACGTAGGAAATGGCTGAGTATCAGCTTAGGGTTGTGTGCAAGTGGCTATTTATAGTCCACTTAAGTTTAATCACACAGTATTAGCACTAATAGCTACGTTTATCATTTTAATCTCAAACTTGGAATTCTGAACCTAGCCATTTTCTAGTATTTGTCATATTTTTATTTTATTTTTCGCAGCACTTTGCCGGTACGCGCTTTTACGTAGCCAGTATCAGTTCTGACACCAATTCTCGTTATTTTGACTTGAAACTTGACATACTAGTCCTATATATTATTCTAGGAATATTTCCACACTTATTATAATTTTCTTTGATACTTCATCTGTACACATTTATACCGTGGAGCAGAACCGGTATCTGCACTTTTCATCTGAAAAGCGACTTTCAACATTATTAATCACTTACCATATTTATTTAAGCCTTTTCATAATTATTAGGGTCAATTATGGAATTATCTCATTAAACTCATAATTAATTAATTAATTTCCTAAATTAATGGTGCAGGTTTTACAAATATCATAAGATTTAGCTACATGTTGCATTTTCCTGTAGTTCACATGTCCAAGTCTATTATGTAACAACTTTGGATCAATGAAAGTTGAAATCATATGGTTTATGCTCTCAGTATCTAAACTTAACTTATACATACCATTAATCATGAATGCACATCCAAAATAACATAATTTAACAGAAAAAGTTATTCTATCATTCATAGTTGAGAAAGACATACCAGCTTTATCAAGCAAACTCATAGATATCAATTTCTTTTTAAGTAAAGGTACTACTCTAACATTTTTTAGAGTTAGTAATTTACCTGATGAAAGCATCAAATTTGCAGTTCTAGTATGAGGTCACATCTTCCTCACCACCATTGCAATTTTTCATAGTGTCTTTTATACTTCTATAACCTCAGTGAGTAAATTCTTGTCATTTGAGACATTATAAGTAGCTCTGCTATCCAACCACCACTCAAAAGAAACACTGGTCTTTTCATTCTTCATCATTCCAATGAAAGCTTGAGGCTCAGGTTCATTAGTTAACATATTGGCCTCCTTTCGTGGTTTGTTATTTTTGACTTATTTGGTAGCTTACACTCTGCTGCCTAGTGACCCCATTTTTTTACAGTTATAGCACTTGCCTTTCTTCTTCCTTTTAAAGATAGTCTTTTTAGCTCTAACTGTGAAAATGCACTTTTTAATGATTTGGACTTCTTCTGAGGTTTATTGGAATATAAAACTAAGTTAGCAATTGACTTTTGTTATCCTATTTGTTCTAAACTCTTCCTAGAATAGTTTTGATCCTGAATATGAATAAACCTCTTTAATTCATCTAGTCTAATATGTTTTTTTAGTCGTGTATTTCAGTCTAGAAAGAACTACATTCGGCAGGTAGCTTACTCAACACAAGAACAACAAAAAGATTATCAGACATATCAGATTTATCATCTTTTAGCTTGTTTCTCTTATTCTCAAGTTCAATTAACTCACAGGTGATACTTGAATTCAAATTAAATTTGAATCCAAAGAACTTCTTTGCTAGGAGAGTTTTGGAGAGCGCGTCTTGTTTTTGGAATTTAGCATACAAGTGATCTCATATCTCTTTCACCATGTTATACTCACTATAAGTCATAGCTAGACGAGGATTTAGAGAATTTGCAATTAATCCCTACAAAATTCTTTATCTTTGTTTTGTTGATATTCATCCAAATTTTCAATGGTAGATACAAAATCACTTAATATAGTGTAGAATTGTTACATTCTTTTATACCGAATTGAATATGTAATTTCCAACAATGAAAATCTATACCATCAAATGATTACATCTGTGTTTAGCCACTTTCAATTAGAGCTAAGAGTTCGAAAGAATGCACCTTGTAGTCCACATAATTCACAAATTAGAGCAAATGCTCTAACTTTTGTCAAACCGCTTTGTAGAGTTGGAATTTACCAAAACAAACACCGAAAATTGATCCGGAGCACTCAAAACCCATAAAAAAGACTACCCTTATTGCTTGAATCTCACCGGAATATTCTGCAATTATTGTAATATTCCTTGATGGAATATTCCCCTACCAACAGAATATTCTCTCATCATATTCTTTTTCTTAGGAAAATGTACATGAAACTTCAAATGGTCATATCTCATTCGTTCAACCTCTCTTTAAAGCGAGTGACCAGTCAAAACCATCGTCTTGACAAGTAGAACAAAGTCCAATAGGTTTCACTTCCTAAAAATGGCTAAAGCTTCTTGGATTTGGACTGAAAAGTTGCGATTAGAGTATATTCAAACTCAAATCCTAACAAATCCTTCTGTCAAATCGCGAAAGTGATTTCACCTATAAGTTCCTCTCAATGAGATTTTCGAATAGAAACCCTACTCGCTCAAATGCGACACATGAAGCTAATAATACTTCAAGATTGTTGGAGGTTATTGGTTTAAGAGAGAAGGATTTAAAGGTGTTTGAAGTACTACACCAAGAGACATCAGATTTAAAATGCTCAACAATGTTACTTTCAGTTTAAAAAAAAATCATAGAAATAATGCAAGCTATTGGGTTTCAACCCATATGGACTCAAATAACTATATTTTCACCTATTAAACTTGTATGTAAACATATTATTGGATTACATTATTAATATATCAAACAACCAAGTGTTGCAAAGTTTCTCAAACACAATTTCTGAACTCAAGCTTTTTTTCTCCCGATTCTATTAAACTTGTTCGTATTATCACCAATTTGGTTTACTGCATGCAACATTTTTTCATATTAAAGCACATTTTGGTTTCGGATATTCTTTTTTATTTTAAAGAATTTTAAATAATTTTAGTCAGTACTTTTTTTATTTATTTAATTCTTGGTCCTTATAAAAAAATTAATTATTATATTTTTGTTCATTTTAATTATAGTCCTCCAATAATTAATACTTTAACAAATAACATTATAAGATAATTTACTTTAATAAGAATTAAAAGTTACGTAAACTAAAACATAAATAAGTAAAAATATATTGACCTATATATAAGAAAATTATATAAATCAAAACAAAATCGTAAACAAATTATAATAAGGGTAAACCCGATGCACAATTTGATAAAATAGTGTTTTTCAAAGAGGTTGTTTCCGTACTCGAATTTATGCCCTTCCAATCATAAAAACACAGCTTTTTTTATCCTGTTTCAAGGCTTAAAATTTTAAAATTAAAAAAAATTAAATATATTACGGTAAATATATGCTGGAGTCTGGATCTGAAACTGAAAAATCATGGATTTGAGTAACATGCAGTAAAAATCTTGAATAAATTAGCAAAGAAAATGAGTTTCAGTCTTTCAAATATGAAAGGAACTTTAAATTAAGAAGAACTATATCTTGAATAAAATAAAATAATAATAAAGTAATTAATATAAAAACCAATCGAAGCTACTTTTTCCATATCCTCCATTTTTGCTTTTTCACCTTTTCGTTTCTTTCCTCTGACTCTGCTTTTGATCTTGGTTGTTGTTTTCTCTTACGCCCTTCTTTTTTCTTTTATGATATTTTGTAATAGAAACCTTTTCATATTCAAATCCTCATATATATGTTCTTCTCATCATCATCCCCATCCTCAGTATCTGAGTCCCCTTTTTTAAGCTCAAACTTATCTATTACACCATTTGAATCACCAACATTAATTAGGTTAAGGAAGCCAAATAAAACAAAAAATTTCAAAAGCTTTTTTCCACTACTCACTACTCAGTGACCACTATTGCTATCAAACATGCTGATCTGCTGCTGATGCAAATCTTTATTAAAGAATGAAGAGTTCATTCAAAACCAGAAGAAAAGGGAAAGGACGTCGACGATGACGATACGATAAAGTTAAAAAGGAAGAAAGAAATCTTATCCACATGCTCATCAACACTTTACACGCCATGTAAGCGAATCAATGAAGGACCAAGACGTCGATACTGTCGTGAAATTCAACTATGGGAACCTAGCAAAAGCAATGAGAGTCTTCTTATATTAAATTCCTTGATAAGCTTGACAAGGTTATCATATTTATTATTCCATTATTACTTTAATTTTCTTTAACAATGTTAAAAATATAAACCACTGCACACTAGAAAATAAAAATTATTGTGTTGGCCTTAGTCATAATATTCCACTTCCTACGTTTTTATTCAATGTGTTATAAGGTGTAAAGAGGCGACAAGATAAGTTTTATCACTTATATAAAATGTGGAAGGATCTGTTTATAAATTTTTTTACAAATTTTTGTAAATTATACTATGTACTCTCGGAAGAATATAGTGTAATCTAGTGTTCTCCCGGAAGTATATAGTGTGTTTTGTAAGAGTTTGTAAATATAGCCTTCCAAATATAAAATATTCTAATCTGACTTATAAAACTAGCATAAACTAAATTATAAATCTAACATGTCTTATATTTAAAATTTACAAGGCTTGGCCTACGCCTATTAACATGTTTAAGCTAATTAAGCCTTCAATACTTATCAAGAAATAGAAAAAAGAAAATAGAATAATAGTTTTTATTAATTAAAAGTATATAAATAATTATTTTATTTATTTTAATTAAAATAAATAGTATATATGATATAGGTCAGCCAGAAGGCTAGTAGGCCAGACCTTATAAAAATAGGCCTACAATTTGTTTTCCAAATAATTTTTTTTAAGGCCTGAATTTATTCTGTTTTACTCAATATACTAGATCATTTAACTAGATGTCGGGAATGAATGTTCTCATGTGTGATTTTATATGGTCATCTAAAAAGATTTTAACCGTTTACAAACAAATTAATAGTTAGCTTTTTGACACTTTTTATTCTAATAATTTTTTTCTCATATATAATAATTATTAATTTATTTATAAATCCTTTCGTATACCTGATCATTTAAATTACATACTTATGACATGATACATTCCTCAATCTTTGACCTCTACTTATTTGCAAGCCACAAACAAAAGAAAAACAAGAACATAAGTTCAGGTTGAATATTCTCAGTACTGTTAGGTGCTGAAATTTGACTGCGGCTATGTAATTTAACATTGTTGTTGGCATACGTATAGACACAAATCATATTAATTATAGCTAGGTCATGGTCTCACTAGCTAGCTAGATATTAAGTTACTCCTCTCTTAATCGTTATCCACGCATTTTTCGATTTAACCACGTCAGTTTTGGCGTTTTGTACACACCAATCCAGTCATATCCACATGTTTATAAATCACTTTTGGGGAAAATTGCAGGCAAGATTTGGTGTTAGTAACATTAAAAGGGGTCAAAATTTATTTTTTAAGTTAGAAAATAAGTGAATTGAAAAGTTCAAATTTATTTTTTAATAAATTTTTTGTAAAATCTATTACGTAAACGGAAGTTGATTTGAAGTATTAAATTATTTATTTTTTTGTAGTAAACTTAATCTTAATTGTACATCGAGACATGAACCTATATGTAATAAAAGAAAAATCAAAATTGACACCAAACAATTCGGGTGGCCAATTAAACTGGGGTAGCATTATCCATTTGCCTGAACATAAATAGCTGCTTTGAGTAACATTTTTTGCTGTTAGAAAAATTTATTTTCTATATTATTGTGAGTTATATATTTAATTATCAATTATATCATGCTATTTATTTATTGGGCAAATTAGTGATCTATTAAGAAACTAAATTATGATAAAGAATCAGGAAAATGAGTTATGGTCCCTAATATGTCAAATCAATTAGATAGTTTTTCTTTTTCCCATCAGGAGATAACTTCTACACAAGAATTTGCACTCTGATAATTTGACTGAGGAAGATCATCAATCCCAAAATTCAAAGCTATCAAGAAACCATAATCGTTGCGATGGAATCAAATACGCTTTAATTTCTTTAATTTCCTTGATGATCTAATATGATGTTTCCAGTAATTTGCGATGATAATTTTCACGATGGGATATTTAATTAGGAGAATCCCAACATTCGTAACATGGTTTACGTGTGCAATCTAAAACTTGCTTTTGAACTTTCAAATAACATGGCACTGTCACCAGCAAATCAGTCCCACACTCGCTGAGAAAATGAAATCTCTTGATTCATGAAAGGAGTTTATTTACAAGTAACTCCATATATGGTTTGACCGAACGATAAGCAATATCAATTCATGGACAATTTATACATAAAAACTCTTAAAAAATGAATTTGTCTCCTAAAACATATAAGTAATAAAATAGCTATTATTAATTTAATTTCAAGTATATGTGATCTTAATTTATTAAATTTTAAGAGCAAATATGCTCTTATTTATCTACTTATGTTTGAGACAATCTTTATCCAAATTAAAGATTGCACAGCTACGTGCACAGGCACTGTTGTAAAGGTTTCAAGGTTTGGCAATGAGTTTGGGACAGTTAGATGTGAATTCAGACGTCAACCATGTGAGACTGTCATGTTTTCTTTTTTGAATACTCACTCCCATTTATTTACTCGTCTGGTCCACGTACGATGTTTGGCATGAAAGTGACTTTTAAGTTTTAAGTGTTCGGAGTTCGGGATAAGCGTTAATTCTTACCGATAACCATAAGTTTAAGGGATAAGGAATTTGTTTCTTTAGTTAGACTTGCTCAAACCATTAAAATGGGAAAAATGATCTTTGATAGAGTCGTCATCTATAATGGAAATCAGTAAATATATCAAAAAATAAAATGTCAATTCTTGACGGCGGTTTTTTTACATCTATACATTCATCTACAAGGATTTTATTAACTCACATCTTCTATCATTTATATGTAATCTTTATTTAGGGATTTAATATTTTTATATATGTTGTGAAATAAAAAAAACATCTTTTAAATTTTTTTTTTTTTTTTTTTGGAGTTAATCCAACCCCGATTACCCCTTTCAGGCAAGTTGGTTCCCTCCGGTATCCCCACAAGCGTCACTTCTTTGAGCTGACTATAAGACTAATTCGGAATGCGGGAGGGTCAATGTTGGAAATCGACAATCACATAAATCGAAAAACAAAAAGAGAAAGGGGAGAGAGATTTGACACAATGATTTACCCTGATTCACGCAATGTAGACTACGTCTAAATTGTCTGTATTATATTCACCTCACCTCCACTCGTTACAAGTCATTTGGTTTACAAGGAAATATAAATAGTATTTAAAAAATCATAACAACAGCTATTCATGGGCTCAAGCCCAAACTGCTAAGTAAAAGAAAATTACAATATGTCAGAGGTCCACAACAATATCAAGTCTGAGCACGACCTCAATTGCCTTTCTGCTAACCCCGCCAATAAAGACCTTCATCCGTATGCAAAGTATGAACCATACCCAACAGTCAAGATGAAGATATTTAAATTCCTCTCAAGGCTGGCATATGGAGATCGAACTAAGGCTCTTTTCTTTTCACTTACTCATCTCCTTTAATAATAACTGAGCTACCATCATTTGATTTTATTTTGTTATATTATGACAGTGTTTTTTGTGACGATAAAAACTTATATGTTCAATCTGATTACTAAATATCTGTCCCTTTTGAAAAAAGTAATATTTTCTTAACTTTATTTTTGTTTCTTAATGTTTCCATTAATGAAATGAGAAAACATTTGTAAAGTAGTAATAATATTTTGAGCATTAAATTGTTGTACCGTTATGTTCCTTCTATATAGATTTTTAATAGTTCCTTGTGGATTTATACACCATATGACTATTATTATACATAATTACTTTTCAATACGTATTATTGTTTGTCATTTTAATTCTTGTCCAAGTTATTAGTACTATTCTAGAGAATGTAGTGGCAAACACAATATTTGTCTTGCTCCCCTAGTTGCCGTCATGACCTTCGATTCATGGTCAAGTATGTTTTGGGGGACGCAAAATAAAACAAGTTTTCTTTTTTTAGTAGTTGTGCAACCAATAAATGGACGAAAAATACCCGAAGTCCTCTTCTATTTTTATTTATTTATTTATTTTTAGAATTGTTGATGTAGAACTTAGGGATAATGAAAGATCATGCAGGAAAGGCGAAGACCAGAAGTATATTGTGAATTATTTTATATTATCGAATTATTTATATCCATATAAAACATGAACAATACATATTTATTAAGGCGGTGAGAGGAATGCGTGGGCACTTCCATTTGTCCTTGACTCCAAATACTGCGTAACATTGCTTTAGGAGACTAATATTACTTAAGCCTTTTGACTTTATGCTAACTTGAGCCTAAGAGCATTTGTCTAATATTTTTTTCCTTGTTCTTGTGGTAACTTACTCCGATACTCATCAGTACAATAATCAAGATACATGCACGTTACTGCCAAAACTTGTTGGTAGGGGTGCTAAACGAGCCAGGGGTCTTACTGGGACTTTTGGCTCGGCTCGTGAAGGCCTAAGCTTACATGTCTAAAATTGACTGTTGGACTCAGGCTTGGACTCGTATAAAAGCTCGTTTAATAAAAAGGCCTCATGCTCCAATTCAAAAGCTCGGCTTTAGAGCCTCTCAGACTTGCCTAATATATTATTTTTTATTTATTTATTTTATTTTTTATACTACTTGTGATAGTCCTCTCTCTCTTCGCAATTCATTTCATCCCATTTTATTAATTAAACTGACTTTTTAAATGATTTTGTTTTATATTATGCTATTTGGATATACATTAAATTTATGAATATTTATAGAATTACTAGTGATGTTGATTGTATATTTTGTTTGGATAAATTTTTATTGTCTTATATTTTTTAAACAGGCTAACAGGCTAAACAAGGCTTTTATTTTTTGTAAATGAGTCAGGCCACAGGCTGATATTATATTTGTAACAGGTAACAGGCTAAGGCCAGTCTGACACATTTGAACACAGGCTCGGCCCGTTAAGACCAAAGCTCGACTCAGCTCGGCTCGTTAACACCCCTACTTGTTGGGATCACTTGCAATGTCAAAATTGAAGAAAAATGCAGTGACTTTGATGAAATCGGAACCGAGAATCCCGCATTGATAAAACCGGCAAAGTGAAGTTGTCATAACTCATAACTAAACTTGCAACTTGATTAATAAGATTTTTTGTGTGTGTGACTAAAGCAAATTCAGTTCAGCTGAATAACCAACCTGAATCTTCTCATTTTTCATACATTTTTTTGTAAAATTTTGGTAGATTTTTTTTTTTGGGTAGATATAAATTAGTGTTCGAAGTCCTAATAGACTCGACTAATTCGGTCTCGGGTTTGAATCTCTCCATGCTCACAAGGAATTGCAACTCTCAGGAATCAAACCCACTGCCGTGTAGGCAGGTCAAATCCTAAGATCTAGTTGAGTCATTATGTAACATCTCGTGTGCACCCGGTGTATTCAACATACATATGGTAATAGCGCAGCTCAATAAATGCTGAAGCTAATTTTTTCCTTTCAATTATGAATCATATTATATTACCCAAGTGGATTTACTTATTCCTTTCAAAATAACGTCTGTATGTAAATTGCAATATAAACTACACTAAATGACCTCATAATATAATTACGTATCAAGCCACGGAACTACAACTCGTAGACCGGACAATATCTGATACAATATTCAGCTCAAGTCTGGAATGAACATATCTTATACCAATGTGGCATGGACAATCCCATCCTCACCAAATAAAACATATATCAAAATCAGTTCTCAGACCACAAAGCCATATGACACTAATAAAGCATAATCATAGTCCCAAATATGACAGTAAAGCAGCATGCATAATATCAGCTCAACTCTGGCCTCCTGCCACCAGAGGTCTCAATCTCGGAGGTACTTGTACCTAAAAATGTGCCCCACACGGGGTGAGATCTCTAAAAAGAAATCTCAGTAAGACAAGGGGTTCTCTAGGACTCTTCGCCCCAAGCTCACTTACAAGTATATATATAAGTTCAAACGCTAAGTACGATGCATGTTCATGTTAAAGCAGTATAATCATGGCAATATATCTATATATAGATGAATGCTCAACAAGTCAAGTACTACAACTCATATCTCATGTGATGTATGCGAGTGCGGTTTAACTGGCCAAGGAACAGGCTACGACCTATCTAAACATAAGGGTCGCAGCCTTATGCCTTACACACTAGGGTCGCAGCCTGATCGTGTAAGTAATCAACATCACATCCATACATTACATCAACATGCATATCCACATATCTCAGGCATATATCCATGCATATATTATTTTCATAAAAGCATATCATGCACAAAAACCACCCTCCCATGGAGGTCGGTAGAATAAGTAACAGATCAATCCGAGGACTAGAAGCTTACCTATCAAGCTAACTCCTCCATCACAACTCGGTGTCCACCGGATCACAAGCATAACAATATCCAACACAGTCAAGGATCTGTTTTCATAATATTCACATCATCAATATTCATAGTCTAGGTTTTCATTACACTTAGACAATGTTTCCTTTATCGTTTAATAACCATAGGCTTCTCTCAAAGTCATAAGCCTTTAATGTTATAGATTCTGACTTAGTCACTTCGTTACAGAGGTTCACCCTCACCAATGTTGGGTCCAGAAACCCAATCTATGCTTCTGTTTGGACAGAAAAGCTCATAACACGAAATTCCCAGAATATCCGGATATTCCTCGGGGATATATCCGGATATCATATCCGGATATTTCGCGACAGAATGCAGTTCTACATTTTCGCGAAGATATCCTTCCAATACTCTATTTTTAATAGTTCTAAACGTTCAAGCATGCGTTTTTAGACACTGCAAGAACCTGCACCGTTAATTTAGGAACTTAATTAAATAAATATAAGATTAAATAAATAATTCCATAATTGACCCTAATAATTATGAGAAGGCCTAAATAATTATAGTAAGTGATTATTAATGTTGAAAGTCACTTTTCTGACGAAAACTGCAGATACCGGTTCTGCTCCACGGTATAAATGCGTATCGATGAAGTATCCCGGAAAATTATGAAAAGTATGTATATATCACTAGAATAATATCTAGGTCAAGTATAACAAGTTTGGAGTCAAAATAATAAGAACTGACATCAGAACTGATACTGGCTACGTAAAAGCGCGTACTGGCAAAGTGTTGCGAAAATAAAAATAAAAATATGAAAAATCCTAGAAAAATGGCTAGGTTTAAAATATGAAGTTTGAGACTAAAATGATGAGCGTAGCTATTAATGCTAATACTGTGTGATTAAACTTAAGTGCACCTATAAATACATGGGCACAAGGCCCTAGGTCAGAATTCTAATTCTCCTACGTGAAATTTCTGAACCCTTGGCTGCCACCTTCCTCTCCATTGCAAGGGTGGAGCTTTTCTCCATTTTCCAAGCCCAAGTTTTCACATTTTCTCTTACTTTCTTCCCTAAAGTTCCTTGTATGAGTGTGCTCTAGCCATGGGAGGTTGAAAGCCCAGCCATTTCTAAGTTGTGGGTCTGTTTTGAGTGAGAGAGTTGGTGACTTTGAGGTTGTGTGGTGTGGGAGCCATTTCCGTGCCATTTGTGGTTTCAAGAAGCCACCTTTGAAGGAAAAGGACCAAGCTTTGGTCACCATTTCGTGGTCTTGTAGAATCTAATTTGTGAGACAGATTTGAGAGCTCCAAGAGCATATCTTTCTGCTGATTTTGAGACACCATAGGTATACCTTGATCATTTCTCTTGAAATCCATGATTTTAGCTTGTTTAAGTCCCTAAATGAGAGAGCTTTAATGATTCATGTTAAAAGTGGTTAATCCATGTATAATAAGTATTGTTGAACCTCTGTTTTGTGCCAAAACCGAACCTTGGATCATTGGGAGCCACTCCCACTTCAGATTATGCAGAAAAATTCTTCAGAAATATGTTCTGCCCGCGTGGTAATTGTAAGAACATGCACCGTTAAATAAGAAATTTAATTAATTAAGCAAAATTAGAAAATAATTCCATAATTGACCCTAATAATTATTAAGAGGCTTTAATAATTATGATAAGTGATTAAGAATGCTGAAAGTCACTTTTCGGAAGAAAAATGCAGATACCGGTTCTGCTAGTCGGTAAAAATGCGTACCAAAATAGTATCCCAGAAAATTATAATAAGTGCATGATAATTACTAGAATGATATGTAAGACTTGTAAAACGAGTTTCAAGTCAAAATAATGAGAACTGGTGCCAGAAACTAATACTGGCTATGGAAAGCGCGTACCGGAAAGGTGCTCCGAAAAATATAATAAAAATATGAAAATTCTTGTAAAATTGAGTAGGTTAAGAATCCAAAGTTTGGGATTAAAATTCTAAGCGTATCAATTAAATTTAATACTGTGTGTTTTATGGTTAAGTGGCTATATATACACTCTTTATTGGGCACAAAACTCTAGACTCTCTTTTCCTACATGACTTTAGGCGGCTGAGAGTCTTCAAACACTGTTTTATTGCTCTTTTTCTTTACTTCTTGAGCTTTGAAGCCTTTTCTTCCATTCCCTTCATCTAAACACTTGGTGTGTGTGTGTGTGTGTGTGAATCACCTTTGGGAGTGTGTTGGTGGCCTTGTTCTGGGTCTAGGGAGTTGTTCTTGTGATGTTTAATTGCTGACCTTGCTATTTGGGGTTGTTGGAGCCATAGTCATGGCATTTGAAGGTCCAAGTTGTGACCTTTGAGTAGAAAGAACCAACCTTGTGCACCATTTTCGTATACCTTGTGGAGTCAGAACCTTGGAGTTGTCTTGTGAGCTCCAATAGCACCCTTTGTTGGCTGGTTGAGCTTGGGTGAGTTGTTCAACCCAAGATCTTGAGTTTTTATGCTTAAAAATGGAACCTTGATGCATGTAATGGTTAAAAGATGATAACCTAACTTGAGGTAATTCTTAATACACTTAGAAATGCATGCTTAAGTGTCTGAAATCAGTAAAAACCCAACCTTGGATGGATATCTTCGCGAAATGCAGAAACTGCATTCTGTCGTGAAATATCCGGATATTTGCTCGTGAAATATCTGGATATTAATATCCGGATATGGGTATCCGGATATTGCCAGAGAGACATTCGGATATTGGATATCCGGATATGCCCCGAGGAAAATCCGGATATTCTGGGATTTCGAAGAACAGTAGTTGTGCTCTGTGTACAGTAGGCTATTGGGGGTTTGTGGACCCTAGATTGATGAAGTTGAACTTCTGTAATTAATGAACTAAGTCAGAATCATGTGATTAAGGGCTTGTGGCTTTGTTGGAAGCCTTAAGACGTAAATCGTTAAAGGAGAATGTAGTCTTTATGTTAATGCTTTTGAGCTATGTATGTTGATACACTTGCTGGTCCTAAATCAGATTGTGATCTGCTGTGTGTTGGACTTGAGCTGTGAGGACTCTTGGCATTGGATAATGAGCTTGCAAGGTAAGCTTTCGTGTCCTCGGTTTAGCCATGTTGTGGTTCCACCATGTCCCATGGGGACATGGTTATATGCATGTTGTATTACATGCTTTTGATGTTTCGGAAATGCTGTTGAGCTGTTATATGCTAGTGCCTTTTTGATATGCATGTGATGTTCCACCTATACGGTAAGCCTGAGTATGTGGTACATACAAGATGGTGAGGCTGTGGGTGAGGTGCAAGCGGTGTTCCTTGTACTACATGTAGGTATAGACGTATTCCTGCATTTCTCTGGCCAGTAGATAGTGATAAACACACATGGCATGAATATCTGTTGCACTGCATAGTTTTGGAACTGATATTGATATAAATGCTTTTAGAACTTATATTGCACATGTAAGTGAGCTTAGGGTGGAAGATCCTTGAGGACCCCTTGTCTTACTGAGATTTCTAGTTTAGAGATCTCATCCCACGTTTGGGGAATGCTTATTTCAGGGTCAGGTAATGTTGAGACCTCAGGCGACAGGAGGCCGGAGCTGAGTTAGATAATGATGACATTATATGCTGACATGTTGGATGCTGGATATGCTTGCTGTTTTTATGCTTTTAGCTTCATGTTATGATTTTGGATTATCTTGTTGAGACGTTGTTGATTTGGTGAGCATGGGGATTGTCCATGCCACGTAGACTTGTTATGTCTTGCTTTTATTAGAGTTGTATTAATGTATCAGGATATTGTCCGGATTACGTGATGTAATGCCGTGACTTAGATACTCACTTTATATGTTATATTAAGGTATTTCAGTAGATGTCTTATTGCAATTTACATTCAGGCGATATTTTATGAAATTGACTAAGTAATCAAGTTGGTAATTGATAATGACGTCATAATTGAAAAGAAAAAGAATATTCTGCATTTTAATTAAGCGTAGCTTAATACGATGTAATGATAACACTACCGGATATATACGGGGTGTTACATTTTATGGTATTAGAGCGACGGTTCAAGGGAAAAGCCTGTATGTATTGCAATGATTAGGATGTTTGGTTGTGTCTGTTTTGAGTGTTT
Organism: Gastrolobium bilobum; assembly: GCF_033153095.1. Lineage (NCBI taxonomy): Eukaryota > Viridiplantae > Streptophyta > Magnoliopsida > Fabales > Fabaceae > Gastrolobium > Gastrolobium bilobum. The sequence goes on along the minus strand of NW_026896706.1, from coordinate 147,664 downwards.
GCTCCGTCGAGTATTATTATGATAATGCATATGTGATCACATTGCGTGGGCCTGATCAACTAATAATTTGTGTAACTTGTGCAGAGTCATGGTAAGACCCAGGAGAAATTGCGAAACTTCGGAGGATTAGCCCGATCCTGTCCTGGCTGTATTGGCTGAGATGTAGGCGGCCCGACAAGCCGACCAGGAGGCCATGAGAATGGCGAACCAGGCCATGCTAGACTTCGTCAGAGAGGCGAACAGGAAGGCCACTGAGGACGTGGTGGAGGCCAACCGTCTGGCGAACATGACGATGTTCAAAGTCATGTTGAAGGAGATGAGGACTGGTCCCGCTGTTGGCCATGTTCCTCCACCGCCACCTGCACCACCTCTACCTAGTCTGCAGGATGACTCTCAGAGTCAGATGGGTGATGGCAGTCACCTTACGGAGGCCATGCAGACCGTCCCTGTTTTTGTTGTGGATCGAGATGAGATCGATCGCCGGATGAATGCTTTCCGTAAGCATAAGCCACCTTCCTTTGATGGATCTTTTGATCCTGTTGCTGCGCCGTGATGGCTTCAGGCGCTGGACAAGATATTTCGGGTCATGCAGTGCACGGATCCGCATAAGCTGATGTTCGCTACTTACATGCTGGAGGGCGATGCCCATGAGTGGTGGACAAACATTTCTCATGTGTACGAGATGCAGGGTCATGTGATGACGTGGCCATTGTTCGAGGATTTCTTCTTGGGTCAGTACTTTCCGTATGACGCTCAGGAGAGGCAGCAGGGAGAGTTTGACAGGTTGGTTTAGGACTCGTTGTCTGTTGACGAGTACCTGGCCAAGTTCAACCAGTTGGTGAAGTTTGCACACTTCAGGATGGCGAGGCCTACTCCTACATTCTTGGCTGCTAAGTTCCGCAGGGAACTTAGTGAGGATATTGCTGGTTACCTTGCTGGTTCCGCTTCTAGAGACTTTGGGACACTGGTTCAGTAGTGTCGTGATATTGAGGATTTCTGCAGCACAAGTAAGGCCAAGAAGGCCAAGGTTGCTGAGGCGACGAAGGTTGTAGCTGGTAGTTCCACTTCTTGGAGAGACAGGAAGTTTGGGAACAAGGGCAAAGGTAAACAGATGGCAGCGCAGACGCCGAATCAGTTCAAGAAGACTTCTGCTCAAGGGAGTGCAGCGAGACCTCCTGCTCCCAGGTGTTCGGGATGCGGGAAGACTCATTTTGGGCCGTGTTTTACCGGCCAGTTGATTTTCTTTCAGTGTGGCAAGGAGGGCCACTTCTCCAGACACTGTCCGTCGGCGACGGCGAGGGCTACTGCAGTGCAGGCAGTGCCACTTCAGATGGTCCCCCTTCCACCTACTTCGGCACCGGCAGTGCCACCATCTTCTGGGAGAGTTTATACTCTGGATCATCAGCAGTCGGATAGAGCTCCGAACCTTGTTAGAGGTACAGTTACTATTGGTGGTTCACCTGTTGATGTCTTGTTTGACTCTGGGGCTACGCATTCTTTTGTTGCAACCCCGATTGTTGTGGGGCTTGAGTTGCCTATTGATGTGCTTTCTCCACCATTGCGGGTTACCACCGCCACCGGAGAAAAGTGCGATGCGACCACTGTTCATCATGATGTAGCGTTTTAGTGGGATGGCCGTGAGTTCTCGGTAGATCTGATAGGATTGCCGATTGCCAACTTGGAGGTTATTCTGAGCATGGATTGGTTGTCCAAGAATTGTGCATTGATTGACTGTTGTGCCAAGCGTGTGGTAATGTCTCCGTGTGATTTCACAGCCAGTTCCTCGCCGTACATTTCATTTTTGCAGGTTAGGAGAGCCTTGAGAGCAGAGGCATTTGGTTATGTCATGTTGGGAGGTTTGGTGAGTGGGACACAGGAGGATATCACTGGCATTCCTGTGGTGAGGGAGTTCCTCGAGGTGTTTCCTAAGGAGATTCTTGAGTTTCCGCCACAGAGGGAGATAGAGTTCTCCATAGATCTGTTGCCTGGTGTGGGGCCGATTTCTTTAGCTCCATACCGGATGTCGCCACCGGAGTTGGCAGAGCTGAAGAAGCATATTGAGGATCTTTCAGCAAAAGATTTCATTAGACCGAGTATGTCTCCTTGGGGAGCACCGGTCATCTTTGTAAAGAAGAAGGGCGGGACAATGCGATTGTGCACCGACTACAGGCAGCTGAACAAGGTGACAATCAAGAAAAAGTATCCTCTCCCTTGGATTGATGATCTGTTGGATCAGCTCAGAGGTGCTTGCGTGTATTCCAAGATTGATCTCCGGTCCAGATACCATCAGATTCGGGTGAAGCTGGAGGATGTCCCTAAGACCGCATTTTGTTCGAGATACGGTCACTTTGAGTATTTGGTGATTCTATTTGGACTCACCAATGCACCTGCTGTGTTCATGGATTACATGAACCAGAATTTTCAGTCATACCTGGATCAGTTTGTGATCGTCTTCATTGACGATATTCTGATTTACTCCAAGACGGAAGAGGAGCATGTGGAGCATTTGAGAATTGTTCTGCAAGTGCTGAAGGAGAAGAAGCTGTATGCAAAGCCTTCCAAATGTGAGTTTTGGCTCAAGTATGTGAAGTTCCTTGGGCATGTTATTTCTGCTGAAGGAGTTGCAGTGGATCCAAACAAGATCGAGGCCGTACTGGATTGGGAGAGACCCAAGACAGTTACGGAAGTGAGGAACGTTCTGGGTTTGGCAGGTTACTACCGAAGGTTCATCAAGGGATTCTCCATCATGGTTCTGCCATTGACTCGTCTTACCCGGAAGGAGACTCCGTTTGTGTGGACTCACGAGTGTGAAGAATGTTTTCAGGAGTTGAAGGAGAGACTGACTACTGCACATGTGTTGGTCCTTCCTGATCCTGTGCTTGAGATTGAGCTTTACACCGACGCCTCTGGGAAGGGGCTAGGTTGTGTGTTGATGCAATTGGGCAAAGTGATTTCCTATGCTTCGAGGCAGTTAAAACCTCATGAGGAGAACTACCCTTCTCATGACTTGGAATTGGCTGCTATTGTGTTTGCTTTCAAGATTTGGAGGCATTATCTTTTTGGTTTGAGGTTTGTGGTGTTCAGCGACCACAAGAGTTTGAAGTACATGTTCGACCAGAAGGAGTTGAACATGAGGCAGAGGAGATGGATGGAGTTCATAAAGGACTACGACTTCGAGCTGAGGTATCATCCTGGCAAGGCCAATGTGGTAGCTGATGCTTTGAGTCAGAAATCCAGTAGCTCATCCAGTTTGTTACTTGGTAACTTTGATGTGGTTGAGAAGTTTCGAAACTTGGCAGTGACCGCTCCGCATGAGGGTGTACTTCTCGAGATGGAAGCAGCAGATGTTGTGAATGAGCTGTTAGAAAATATCAAAGAGGCACAAGTTCAGAGAGAGTGTCTGGATTATGTGAAGGACCAAGGCGGTGTGTCTTGGAATGATGATGGACTTCTTTTGTTTCAGCAGAGGATCTGGTTCCTCGAGGTCCGTTGACTGAAGAGGTTATGGCAGAGGCCCATAACGGCCAATTTTCTATCCACCCTGGTGCTACTAAGATGTATCAAGACCTGAAGAAGAACTTCTGGTGGCCGGGCATGAAGAAAGATGTTGTTGTCTTTGTGTCCAAGTGTTTGGTTTTCCAGAAGGTGAAGATTGAACATCAGAGACCGTCTGGTGAACTTCAACCTCTTGAAGTACCACAGTGGAAGTGGGAAGGTATTTCCATGGACTTCGTGGTGGGATTGCCTAAGACTCAGGCGGGTTGTGACTCTATTTGGGTCATTGTGGACAGACTGACGAAGTCTGCCCATTTTCTTCCAGTGAAGGTGAGCTTCACTACAGAGCAGTTGGCCAAGCTTTATGTTTGCGAGATTGTGAGGCTTCACGAGGTGCCTGAGAGTATCATTAGTGATAGGGACCCGAAGTTCACATCTCGGTTCTGGGAGGCGCTGCAGGAGGCTTTTGGTACGCAGTTGAGATTGAGTACCGCCTATCACCCTCAGACTGATGGACAGGCTGAGAGGACCATCCAGACCTTGGAGGACATGTTGCGAGCTTTCACGTTGGAGCAGGGCTCGGCATGGGATAGGTGCCTTCCATTGGTAGAGTTTTCGTACAACAACAGCTTTCATGCTAGCCTGGGCATGGCGCCCTACGAAGCACTGTATGGTAGGAGGTGTCAGACTCCTACTTGTTGGTCTGAGGTTGGGGACAAGGAGCTTTTTGGGTTGGACTTTGTCTAAGATACCACCTTGCAGATCCAGATGATCAGAGAAAAGTTAAAGCAGGCGCAGAATCGCCAGAAGAGCAACTATGATGTCAAGCATCGTCCACTGGAGTTCAGTGAGGGTGAGCACGTGTTTGTGAGACTTTCACCTGTCACTGGTGTTGGTCGGGCACTCGGAGTGAGGAAGCTGAGCCCGCGATATATTGGGCCATACCAGATCCTTGGTAGAGTAGGACATGTTGCCTACCTGTTGCCTACCGACTTGCCTTGCCTCTGAACTTGGCCAACATCCACGACGTGTTTCATGTGTCTCAGCTTCGGAAGTACATAGCAGATCCTTCGCACGTGGTGCAACTGGATGATGTGGAAGTTCGGGAGAACCTAAAGACTCCCGTCGGATCACTTAAGATTCTCGATCGTGGCGAGAAGCAGCTGAGGAGCAAGATCATTCCGATGGTCAAAGTGCAGTAGATCGGAAGAACTCCTGAGGAGTGTACTTGGGAGCGTGAGGACGAGCTTCTCCGGCAGTACCTCGAGTTTCGAGCAGGTATGTTTTCTGATTTTGAGGACAAAATCCTAGAAATGTGGGGTGAATGTAAGAACCCGCACCGTTAAATAAGGAATTTAATTAATTAATTATTCAAAATTAAAAAATGATTCTATAATTGACCCTAATAATTATTAAGAGGCTTTAATAATTATGATAAGTGATTAAGAATGCTGAAAGTCGCTTTTCAGAAGAAAAGTGCAGATACCGATTCTGCTAGTCGGTATAAATGCGTACCGAAAAAGTATCTCGGAAAATTATAATAAGTGCATGATAATTACTAGAATGATATGTAAGACTTGTAAAACGAGTTTCAAGTCAAAATAATGAAAACTGGTGCTAGAAACTGATACTGGCTATGAAAAGCGCGTACCGGAAAGGTGCTCCGAAAAATATAATAAAAATATGAAAATTCTTGTAAAATTGAGTAGGTTAAGAATCCAAAATTTGGGATTAAAATTCTAAGCGTAGCAATTAAAGTTAATACTGTGTGTTTTATGGTTAAGTGGCTATATATACACTCTTTATTGGGCACAAAACCCTAGACTCTCTTTTCCTACGTGACTTTGGGCGGCTGAGAGTCTTCAAACACTGTTTCATTGCTCTTCTTCTTTACTTCTTGAGCTTTGAAGCCTTTTCTTCCATTCCCTTCATCTAAACACTTAGTATGTGAGAATCACCTTTGGGAGTGTGTTGGTGGCCTTGTTCTGGGTCTAGGGAGCTGTTCTTGTGATGTTTAATTGTTGACCTTGTTGTTTGGGGTTGCTGGAGCCATAGTCATGGCATTTGAAGGTCCAAGTTGTGACCTTTGAGTAGAAAGAACCAACCTTGTGCACCATTTTCGTATATCTTGTGGAGTCAGAACCTTGGAGTTGTCTTGTGAGCTCCAATAGCACTTTTTGTTGGCTGGTTGAGCTTAGGTGAGTTGTTCAATCAATGATCTTGAGTTTTTATGCTTAAAAATGGAACCCCTATGCATGTAATGGTTAAAAGATGATAACCTAACTTGAGGTAATGTTATAAAAATCGGACCGACCCTGCTAGGTAGACCCGGAAATCGATGAATCGGTCATGTAACCGGTCCGGTTTTTATATTGGACCGGCCATGTTACATAATCGGTGTGACCCGGTGCGACCCGACCGATTTTCGTAAAAACCGGTGCCCCGGTCGGTTCAACCGATGACCCGTCCCGGTCTATAAAAAAAAATAATTTATTTTCATAAATTAATGTCTTCGTTTTTTTTACTCTCAAACACAAATGATTTGTTTTCTTTTGAAATATTTGAGTGATTTATAACTTATTAACTTACATAGATTATGTACCTACAACATTAATATTATCTCTATTATGCAATATGCAGGGAATTTTGATTTAATTCATAGTTAGAGACGTCGTTTACTGAACCTGAAATCCTAGTATCACAAATATTATATGTTTGATTGATATTTTGTTGGACAAAGTTGTGTAATTTATTATTTTCATATTAAAATATTTGAAATTGGTATATTTTTTTATAAGTATTGAAGTACAATTATGGTTTTTTAATATAAATTATAGATTTACATATACTTACCGGGTCATGCGGTTGAACCAGTGACCCACTGGTTGAACCAGTGACACAGTGACTCAGTACCTCGACCGAAGCAATAATGGGACCAAGTTTAATAACATTGATCCGAAAGCAAGTTTGCCAAAAAGAATCTAAAACCAACTTTGACCATGAAATAGAATGAAAAATTAAGAGACCGATTCTTTTTATCTTGTCATAAATAGTGCAATTTTTGTAGGACAGACTGTAATATATAACGTTCCTTGATCAAGAAATGAGGGGCCAATAGCCTTTGAAAAGTAATTCAGTAGTTGAATCAGGCCAAACTTTGATGTCATAAATTTTCTCCAATATTTAATTGGTAGCGATAAGAATTGACTAATTGCTCCGTTAATTAGTAGACAATGTTAGTACTTTTTTTTTTTTTTTTTTATACATTGTTACTTCTTTAGTTGTAATCTGCTTAAACATGAAACTTTGGTAACGTCAATATTGATATTATTAATAATGATAGCAATTTAATTGGTATTTTTTTTTTTTTTTTTTGGTAAGCAATTGGTATTTTTTTTTTTTTTTTTTGGATTCAATTGGTACTTCTTTACTTTGACTAAAAATGTAAGTTACATTATTAATAATTTTTTATTGCTCTCGACATCATTATACACAGTCTGGTGGGGATAAGCTCTGCAAAAGTTTCAAATAATTTAATTGCTCTACTTTTTTTATTATGAACGCAACATCACAAATAAAATATTGCAATTTAGTAATCTATGTAAGCTCATGTAGTTGAATATCAAATTAAAATAATATAAATCAAAAATGTGTTTATCATTTTAAAGAATACAAATATGTATCATTTTAAGTGAAATTATTTGTTTTGATATTTTTTGATTGTTTTTCTCCTTCACAATACTTTCACTTTCTCTTCCCTTCTAATTTAGTGAATGTGAGACAATATAAAAAGAATAACTAAACATGCGTCAAAACATAATAATTTCACTTAAAATAATACAAATTTATTTCATTTAAAATATAAATTAAAAAATAACCACACATTCCCATATATATAAAATTAAATTAAATTAATAATTTTTATTAATATTAATAAATAAATAGTATTTCTTTATAAGTGCAATTTACATTCCTATTTCTTCTGTTAAGTAGGTTTGCAAATTTTTGTATTAGTATATTATTATAATTATTTTTAAAAGAATATAGGAAAAAGACAAATGGAACGTTCTCTGGCTTAGGAGATAAGAGTGACAAAGACACATGTCCCTGCTGAGTCACTTACATATACGCAGTCGTTATCAAATTTGCACTCATTGCAGATTTTGAAAACGTGCCCTGAAAAAGTAACTGTCTCCTCAGCCATTAATGCAACTGCTCCTACCCTATTTCCCTCTCTCCCACGTTTCTAACCTAAATCGTTCCACCTCCTTTCCACCATCAGTTGCAGTTGAATACCACTAACCCTGATCACTCGTTCCATAACGTTCCCCTTCCACTACCTCCTCAACTCCCTGTCTTTAACCTCCACGTCCTAAAAAACTCCTCACTTTCCTTCCCTTGCATGCTTATTTAATCTCATCTCCTTTCTCCTTCAAAGCCTTACTATCGTCTGCTAACTTATAAACTTCTACTCTTATTAAGCCCCTACTCCTGTATTTTGCCCTAACTTCTTTTTCCTCCATAACCATGACTAGACTTTCAGTAACTGTTACCCTTGTGGCTGGTCGTGGCCAAGCACCAGAAATCACCGAAGAAATTATATCTCTTTACCCAGAGAGGAACATCTTCTTGCAAGACAAGGCTCATCTTCCATCATTCGTGAAGAAGGCCTTGACTAAACTCAGGTGGACTTTGTTCGCCACAGATGCACGAGAACTCAACACTGCCTTGGTGGCTGAGTTCTTGTATCACGCAAAGAGGTTGCCTGAGGGGTACACCACTGATGAGGTGACTGTAAGGGGGAAGAAAGTATCATTCTCCACTTCAGCCATCCAGGAAGTACTCAATCTCCCCACCATTTCCAAATGCCCGTACCAAGAATACATAGAGAGTAGAGAGGTTTCAAAGTTCACAAGGGATCTTAAGGACCTGATCACCATTGGTAACCCTGTTTAGCCCTCTGTAAGGGAAGCTTGAGAGACGAAGCCAAATTCTGGGCTTTGTTTTCCAACTCTAACCTTACTCCCTCCACCCACGATGCTACTGTCAAGTGGACACTACAGGTGCAACTCTACTGCATTATGAGGAATATTCCTGTTGATGCAGTACCCCTTATCTATGGAAGCCTGAAGAAGGAGATTAGGAAAATTACTGTCTACCTTCCCTGCCTGATTACAAAGCTCTGTTTAAGAGCTGGGGTGAAGACTTATAAAGATGAAAACCTAGTGTTGGGGTCTGTCATCGATTTCAAAACCTGGAATGGTTTGAGGAGAACTTATATAGAAACAGACATGCCATTCCCTAAAGAATTTAGGCGTGAGGTTGTTGATGATGATGAAGAGGAGGGTCCTGAGGCCCCAAAGAAGAAGACTGCAAAGGCAACCTCTTCAAAATCTACAACCACTTTCACTACACCCAGGCTAGGAGAACCGTTCCTCCTTCCACCAAGGTAAAGAAGGAAGCCCCTGCTGCTATTGAGAGCAAGCATAACAAAAAGAAATCTCCTGCTAAAGCTCCCCCAAGAAAGGGGGAACGTTCCAGTCAGAGGCTGAAGATATCATTCAGCAGCACAAAAAGGACAGAGGGAGCATCCTCTGAGAAGCCCATCACCCTCTTTGACAAGGAGAAGGATAGTGAAGACAATGAGCCTATTGAAAAATGGCTTAAGGAAGGAGGAATGTCAAAGACTACATCAGCTGCTAAGGAGACGTCCCCAAGTAGTTCTGCTACTTCTGAGTCTTTTGATGTTCCGTCCCCTCCACCATCACCTGCTCATTCTTCACCACCATCAAGAACACAACAACCCTCTCTTAGGCAACAAGAAGGAGAGGGAAATAAAGAAACAGATGCAGCACCTGCTGCAGAAAAACAGGTGGCTGAGCAAGAAGCTCAGTCATAAAAGAAACTTGACAAAGGAAAGGGGATTCTTGTGGAATCCCCTAAAAAGAAAAAGCCAACTGCTCCCAGGCAAATCAGTCTGGGAGGACCTCTCTCTTGCCCCATTATCCGTCCTGATACAACTGGGGACGAGGCCTTTGCTAGGGCTCTTGTAGAGGAAGAAGGCTTGGAAATCCCTCCACTGATGGAGGGACAAACTACAACAGCCCCCTCTTCTTCCAAAACAATAGAGGTTGTGGTCAGGTAAGCACCTGCAAAACCTCCAGCTTCTGGCAACAACAACAACCAGAAGAAAAAGAAACCAACCTCCCCCATTCCAGTAATTCCCATTGCCTCAAGGAGAAAATCTCAAATAGGGATTGTTGAAATTTTTGAAATGATAGGGAAGAAAATGGAGAAGCTGCTACCTAAAGCACCATCCGCTCCTCAACTGGACATGACCAGCACCACTGAAGAGCTGAAAGCTCTAAAGAATGGACTGGAGCAACTCTCATCTGCCTTCACCAATTTCCAGGAACAACATAAGGAAGACAGGGAGCAACTCCTCAACACCATTAAAGCCAGAATCAAAAGCATCAGTGCTGCACCCTCTGCACCTACCTTACAAGCTGTCAGGAATGAGATAAGAAATGCATTTGATCCCTGAAACATGCACACTCAATGCACAACACCAGAGCTGAAGTACAATTGAGACGTCTCCTCAACCAGAACACCCAGGAATGAAAAGAAACCAAGGATGCTCTTAAGGCATATGGAATATACCTGGAGAGGAGAATCACTCAGCTAGAACATCGAGTGCTGGATGTTGAAGGACAGATAGTGCATATCCACAATGGCAGGATAATGATGAGGGTGGCTGCTATAATCAGTGATCTACTGAAGGACGCTGAAAAGTGGCTCCCTGAAGCTGAAGTAAGAAGATTACGAGATCAGCTCGGCAGGAGACCACCCACGCAGGAGGAATTGAATGCTGATAAGAACACTGAGCTGGGCAAGAGACGTCCACATTGAAAAGGAGAAAGACCCTCCTATTTTGTTTATTTCCCATTTATTGCTTTCTGGAAGTTTATTTTTGTTTTCTTTTCTGTTCCCTAGTGTAAATTTTAACTTCTTTTTGAAATAGAAAAATCCTTTTTGATCAAATTGTTTGGAGCATACATTTCAGTTATAGTACTGTGGCTGTAAAAATTTAGATAACCAATGGCATGAAACACAAAGTCAATGAGTAATTATTCTTATTCTTACTATGAATGCTTGAAATAGGAAAAGTGAAGTGAATTTAATCTTCAGATTTTTGAAGGATACTGATCTGTGTGAGCTAAAACTGGTGAAGAATGAAAAATGCCAAACACTTAATCATGAGAACGTTCCTGAGGTGTCACCACAATAAAACTTCTAAACTTTCCTTGATGTTGTAAGTACTGCTGAAGAACAGGTGAATTTCACTAACAAGGATCAACCATCAAACACTCACCCCCTCATAATCAAACAAACACTTGCATTCCTCTTCAAACCACAGCACAACCCCACACACTCATACTCATCTCCAGGTCAACAAAAAGGAGCAAGAAACAAATCCAAAATGAGCAAAAAGGACAAGAAGAAAGAAAACAAAGGAAATGGGAACAACCATTCAAAAGAATTCAGAAGGAGATACCAGATAAGATTCCTCCAAAGGAAGAAAAGAAGGTACAAAAAGATAAGGTATTCCCTCAACCATAAAAGTCCAGCTCTGAAACAGAAAAATTGAAAAATGTTCCTTGACCCAAGACCTGTGACCATTCCATTTTAAAAACCCCTCATCAATCCTTTTTACAAAGATCCTTTGAAAAGGAAGACACCTGCACTTCTTAGGAAAGAAGCAGATAAGCAAGTTTGAAGAATCACATCCAGGAATGGACAGAGAAAACACCAAGCCCTGAGTGATAGTAAGACAGAAGATCAGCAGCCTTCACTTACCTTGGAACAAATTCTTTGTACTTGTCACCTATGGAAAGTAGTTCACTCTTTGAAAAGATCATGATTACTCACTGGCTCAAGTTTCTGAAGTTGAGCTATTCTTTGAAATTCAGCAGCCTAAGCCACTATTTCTGAGTTGTTTGAGGACAACCAACAGTTTAGTTTTGGGGTGTTTGATGGGACATAAATTTGTTCCCATCTAAGCCCATTTTGATGGCAAAATACCATCCGTTCCCTTATCTGATGAGCAAGTTTAGCACTAAAAAAACATATTTAATATCTTTATTACAAAAACATAGTGGGGAACGGATGGTTACGTAATCCTTTGGAAAATATATAAAAAGGGGAACGAATTGGAAACATTAAATACACCTGCTCCACTCACTCAATCTCTCTGACCACTTTGCAGGAAACATTAAAAAGAAAGTTTCATAAAGCATAAGCGGTGCAGCAACCAAGCAATAGGAAACGTGCGCAGCAGAGAATAAATGGTTCTTATTGGCTAAGAGGAAATCAAGACATGGGAAAGATCAGAAGGAAAGACAAATCTCAACAATAAGTGTCCCATCCAAGCAAGTTGAAACCCTCTGAACACTGTTTGCACTGCCCCGTCCATGCAGTCAAGAAAACAACTCCAAGAAAATTACATGCTTTGCCATTCACTCTTCTGCTATAAATAGGACATCCCAGCACGAAGAATATCATAGAATTTCTTAAAAACAGATCACTTAGTTTATTTTGTAATTTTTCTTTTGTATAGTTTTAGCTGTAGTTAAGTGACAAAACTTCTTCTCTATTCTGTATCACCCACTTGAGACTTCTCACGAGCAGCAACCCTATTCTCCACTTTCTATTTTATTGTAACCTGATTTTTTTCCAGTTAAATATAAGTGTTATTTATCTCATTTCCACTCGTTATCTCTGAACTGAATCTCAGGTCTATGAGATTTCAGTTTAGAATAATTATGTTTAAAGTAGTAGCCATGGGCTAAACTATCTGTGGAACGAAAAAGCTGCAAAGTTCTTAAAGAATTATTTTCAAAACTTTTGTACTGAGCTTTTGTATTTCTCTGGTTAAGTAAGCTATATTCATTGTGTATCAATGGAAATTGAACACATACTGAGAAAGGAACTTCCATAAGGAAGAAATTTCAGACAGCTTAACCAGAGGGGGAAGACAGTGTTGCAACACTGCTGGTTGCCTTAGGAATAAGGGACCACCTCGTTCATTTAAAGGTCTTGTGCTAAGTAACTGTTGGAGTCAAGGGAGCCATAGGAACATGGAAACTTGTGAGCCATTTAGTCAATGAGCTGAGGAATCAGAGTTGGCAGTGAAGAGACTGGAACAAAGACAGAAGTGTTAAGTCTTGAGTAGAGAAAATAGCTATATAAGAATGGATCAGTGGATCTGTTCCTTCTGTTAAAACTGTTTTATACCATCCATACTGTTGTCTCTTAATTACTGTTATTACTATTGTTATTTTTTTTCCTTATTCAATCTTGTATCTATAATTCTCTCATGAATATTGTTGTTCATTCTCTCAACAAGAAGGATATCATACATAACGAAGCAATGAACTGTTTGCTGTCAGATTGAACCTACTGTTCTTGAGGAACATTGTCAAGACAGTAAGGAACATTTGATCAAACAGGTCAACTACTAACTTTTCTTTTCATTTTCATTCTTTTTAAAATAGTCTAAGACATTAATTAGAGTTCTATCCTCATGGGAACGATAACATGGGCAATAATAGTCCCTTTATTACTTGATGTGTGCACTTGCGCACTTGGGTTGAAGTTGAGAGAACACAAGTGTTTTCTCTTAATGAACTAGAACGCTCTTCATCATAAGATATTTTTCACCCAACAAGCTTTTGACCCAACAACTATAATGACAAACTACAATATTGTTGCTTTGCTAGAATAGATACGGCTAGTAATTATAAAATGGAAATCCTCAATTTACAAGACTTACCAACTTGTTACCATAGGAGTAAGGGTCAATCGTATACAATCTTATCTTTGTATTTTAATATTTACAAAAAGATTATTTTTAGCTTCGAACCAGTAATTTTTTGATCAGAATGAATAGTTTTATCACTATTCCAAACCTCGATATGACTAGAAATCATGAAAAAAAAATATATTATGGCTTTTGGGAACTTACACAACAAATCAAAAAGTGAAGGAGATTTCCTACATAATTATTGTTGGGTTTGTGCTCTTTTACTAAAGCCCAAATATGTTAAGAGTATAAGAAGAGTCCAAGAAAAATGAGCTTAGGGCTAGAGTTTCTTGGAAACCTTATAAATACTACCACTTAAGTCATCAGCCTCCAAGGTCATTTGAACAGAAGAGGTAAGATCAGATCTGAAAATTTCCTACAGATTTTCCCCTTCCCCTCGAGAGATAGCTTGGAAGGTTTACCGGAACCTAGAGAGATTTGTTTGTGTTGTGACGTAGAAGAAATCAGTTCGTGAGTTCGTGTTGTGACACAAAGGACTCTAATTCGTGGAGCATCATCCCAAATCTGCGCTACAAAAAGTAATTGTAAACAATGATGATCCATTACATCCCAAACCGCAATGGTCCAAACACTTTCGCAAATCCAATTAATGCTACAATTGGTATTAAAGTCGGATTGCGTGTTTGGATGTGGATCTAATTTTGATTTACAATTTTCATGTAATTAGTTTTGCTTGATGAAATATTGCACCTAGGGTTCTATGTTTATTGGTATGAATTTTACATATGTATCTTTATAATTCTTTTCATTAAATATCAATGCTTTATTTGGTTTTGGCTTTAATCCATTGTAGAAATTTCTTTGTATTTTTTTTTTTTTGTTGTTGTAACAAGGAGGCTAATCTCATATGATTATGTTTTTCTCCTTGATTTTTAATGAAAGGAGATCATAAAAAAGGACATTTGTCACTGCTTGGACGTGTTCAGACTTTCTGGTGGTCAATCTGAGAAACCAACCATATAGAGTGAAAAAGGACAAAAAACCAAGCAAAAAGACAACTGGTTCTGGCCGAGAGGAGGCCGGATGCTCCATCACGTGCCGCCGGAAGTGGATGTGCATAGGCACTACTCGCCGGCAGAGATTGGGCGCGTGTGGCAGCTCTGATCGGCCTGGTTCCGGTGGCGGTGGCTTCGTGTCTTCAAGGCGGTCCTTCCCCTAGAGTTTCGTGCTGAGATGAGTTCGGGTGACGGCGCAGTGGATGTGACGACTAGGGTTCCTGAAAGTTGACTTAGGGTTTCTTGCCAAAGTTTGGTATTTTGGGCTTTGGGCCCATGGTTACCATAAAGGGCCTTCAAATAGAGCGTATAGACCAGAAGGAAGGAGAAAATGGGCTAGAAAAGTTTCCTTTTTGTTTACTTTGAAATTTTATTTTTTTTAGAAAATCATGGATTAAAGTTTTTAATTTTTAATTGCTTTATTTTAATGAATTGATGTATTATATGATGGATAACATGCTCTATGTGATAACATGCCATATACAATAGGTAGTGTCATATTGTTGCATAACTTGTAAATTACATGAGTATAATACCTATTATGTCTTCAACGACTAGTATAATAGTTATTATAGGATTATTTTGATTTTATATTATCCTAAAAAAGTTAATTAATAATTATATGATTTTTGTTAAAAATCTAGATTAATAACTGAATTAATTAATTTTGGATAATCAAAATCAAGACAAATTATCTAGAAAATTTCCTAACAGAATTGTTTATTTTGCAAGTAAATTATGGGTCTTATAAAATGGTCATGTATAAACACAAGATGCATACCATATTCATGTATCATGATTGTGTGAAGCACACATTGTCTTTCATGATCGGATTTTAAGATCTTAATGATTTTAAAATTCTGATAAGCTAAGCAATGCACGTTCATTGGCACACTTGCTTACATAATTTTTGAAATCAAACAAAGGTTACTCTCAATTGAACAATTCTTGGAAATTGGAAAATTCTAAATTTTAAAATATTGAATGGGTGAAGGTTTTAAATTAAGTAATTAATTTTAAAATCTACAAGTTCCATTTGTGGGTTTATTAGTGAAATGATTATTACTGAATCCCTATCGGATAAGAATGGTCGGATTTCAGTAAATTAAACCTTAATAATTTCAAAATTTTAGTAGAGTATTGTACGGCCCATTGTCGGCAATACTTAGATACTAAGGATAATTTTGAAATTAAAAAATAGTTAAATACATTCAACTTTGGTAAAATTGTTAACCCTCCCATTGAGGCTCTGGCAATGGCATCGAAGGCCCAAATAACAAATTTAGTTTTTACAAGTAACTTGCCCATCGTAAGCCTTGTAAAGAAAACTACAGGATTGTTAGCAATAAACAATGAGTAGTTATTAGAATCTACATGCGATTAATCTGTTTATTGCTATTCTTGTTTGTAAATTGTGTGCTTTGTATGTTTTTCAAAAAAACGACGTCTTTCAATCCATTAGCTACTATCTTGAGTCAAAAATGTATGGATGGTAAAAACTGCAAACAATAGAAAACTAATTTGAATATTGTTCTGCAATATGAAAAGCTCAACTTTGTCCTAACTACCCTTAAACCAGTGCAGCCTATTGAAAATGTGTCTGAGGCAACAAAAGACACAGTTTTCAAATTGGGAGAAGGAAATTGTTACAGTTCGTAGTTACATTATGGCCAGTCTCGTCAATCACCTATAGGAGCAAGTGAGCATGATTGAGAGTTAAGTAGAAATGCTCAAGACTCTTGATGACATGTTTGCCAATTCTAGCAGTTCTGCTAGGCAGAATGCGCTGATTGAGGTCTCCAAAACTGTGATGACTGGAGAAATTGTGCGCGATCATTGTTTGACAATGATGGAAAACTTCAAACGAGCGGATGACAATAATATCAAGTTTGAACAGGAGGTGAAAGTTGATCTCCTTCTGCTATCACTGTCTGAATACTTTAACCAGTTCAAAATGAATTATAACATGAACAAGATGAATCTGGATCTTACTCAACTGATGCACGAGCTTGAGAGTGCTAAACAGCTTCTGGTCAAGCAGGGAAGTGCATTTTTTGCTGTTGAGAGTTTTGTTAAACCTAAGGGGAAACCCAAGGGAGGTAACAAGAACAACAACAACAAGAAATCAGGTATTCCAGCTGCAATGAAGCAGGCAAAAGGCAAGTGCTTCAAGTGCGAACGAAAGGGGCATTGGAAGAAAAATTGCACACATGTGAACCAACTAGGTATGGATAATTTACTTGTGATTGAGGCATGTTAAGTGGAGAATTTCAATGATAAATGGATCATTGATTCAGGAGCCACTAACCATGTTTGTTACTCTTTACAGTTGTTCAAACATAGCTTGCCTATCAGTCAAGGACAAAGAGTTTCGAAGCTTCGAAATGGGGAGCTTGTGTCTGCACTAGCAGTAGGACAAGTTGTTTTATCATTTGATAATTGTAAAACTTTGGTTTTAGAAGACTATTTATTTGTTTCGGATTTTAAGAGGAATTTAATTTCCATTAGTTGTTTGATTAAACATGGTTTGACATTTCAATTTAATTCCTCGGTTTCAATAAGAAGTTCATTTTCTTTTATTTGTTTAGGTGCATTATTTAATGGGCTTTATTTTCTTAGTCCTACACTCCATGAAATTAATCATGTTCAATTTGGAGATGATGAGCATATTCATTTATCTAAGAAAAGAAAGGTTTCTAATGAAACTTATCTTTGGCATTTACGATTGGGTCATATTAACTCTAACAGGATACAAGGTTTGGTCAAGAGTGGGATTTTAAAATCCCTGGTCTTTGAACCGATACCAGTATGTGAATCTTATTTAGAGGGTAAAATGACTAAGCAGTCTTTCAAGGCCAAAGAAAATCGTGCTACACTTCAGCTGGAATTGGTACATACTGATGTATGTGAACCAATAAATGTCCAGGCCAGAGGCGAGTATGAGTATTTCATCATATTCACTAATGATTACTCAAGATTTGGACATATGTACCTGATGTATCCCAAGTCTGAAGCTTTTGGAAAATTCCAATAGTTTAAGGCTGAGGTAGAAAAGCATCTTGGTGTTCAAATCAAGACTCTTCAGTCTAACCGAGATGGTGAATACCTATCTGGAGAGTTTAGGTCTTTCCTGACCAAGAAGGGATAGTTTCAAAATTATCTTCTCCAGGGACACCCTAGCATAATGAAGTTGGTAAAAGGAGAAATTAAACCCTTTTAGAAATGGCAAGATGTTCAACAAGTTAAACATGTAGAAATGCAAATACCACTTGTAGAAGAAAAAAATCAAGAATTGGTTAACCCATCTAATGGGGGTCCTCAAGAAATTGTTGATCCGTCAAACTTGGATCCTCCTATAGATGCACAACATCAAGTGCGACAAAGTCATAGTGGGAGATTGATTTGTAAACCCGCAAGATATCTCTTGTTGGGTTAATCATATCATGATGACACCATTGAAAGAGATGATGATCCCACGTGTTATGACGAGGCACTGGAAGATGTTGATGCTCAAGAATAGCAGTGGGCTATGAAACGTGAAATGGAATCTATTTATTCCAACTCAGTTTGGTCTCTTGTAGAAGAACCTAAACCCATTGGGTGTAAATGGATCTACAAGAGAAAGATAGGATGATCAGAAGGGAAAGTTCAAACCTTCAAAGCTAAATTGGTGGCGAAAGGGTACACCCAAATAAAAGGCGTAGACTATGAAAAAACATTTTAGCTGTTTCCCATGCTCAAGTCCATTCGAATTCTCTTAGCTATTGCAGCAAGTCTCGATTATGAGATTTGGCAAATGCATGTCAAAACTGCTTTTCTAAATTATAATTTGGAAGAGAATATCTATATGCAGCAACCAAAAAGGCTTATAGCAAAAGGCCAGAAACACATCGTATACAAGTTGCAAAAGTCTATCTATGGACTTAAGAAAACATCTAGGTCATGGAACATTAGGTTTGATCAAGCCATTAAATCTTATGGTTTTGAGAAAACCCTAATGAGCCATGTGTGTATAAAAGGATCCAAGGGAAAGCAATATCTTTTTTGGTGCTTTATGTAGATGATATACTTCTTATCAGAAATGATACAGAGGTATTGTTAGGCATTAAGACGTGGCTAAGCAAGCATTTTGATATTAAGGATCTGGGGGAGGCTAGTTATATTCTTGGTATTAAACTCTTATGAGACCGTAAGAATAAGACATTGGCATTGTCCCAAGCTACTTACATTGATGAGATCCTTGCCAAGTTCAGCATGGAGAATTCTAAAAGGGGAATTTTACCCTTCAGGCATGAGATTCATCTCTCTAAGGAGCATTCTCCTAAGACTTTTGAGCAGAGAGAATGTATGAGCAGGATACGTTATGCTTCGGCAGTAGGTAGTCTCATGTATGCTATGCTATGTATCATACCAGATATCTGCTAGTGGGAGTCTTGAAACCATTGGTTATCGATTAAGCATATACTCAAGTACCTTCAGAGAACGAGAGATTGTATGTTGATCTATTCTAGTGGGAGTGCTGAAACCATTGGTTACACAGACTCAGATTTCCAAGGAGATATTGACTCAAGAAAGTCGACCTCAGGCTATGTGTTCACTTTTAATAGCGGAGCTATTTGTTGAAGGAGTGTCAAACAATTGTGTGTGTCTGACTTTACCACAAAGGCCGAGTATGTAGTTGTGTCTGAAGCAGCAAAGGAAGCCGCATGGTTGAAGAAATTCCTTATAGATCTTCAGGTGATATCGGGTGCTAGTCGTCCCATCACACTTTACTGTGACAACAGTGAGGCAGTAGCATAATCCAAGGAACCACGGTGTCACAAAAAACAGAAACACATAGAGAGGAAGTATCACTTGATCCGAGACTTCATTGATAGAAGAGACACAGTGGTAATCAAGATAGCATCAGAAGAAAACCTTGCTGACCCTTTTACCAATAGTTTACCCGAACGTGTGTTCGAGAGGCATGTTACATCTATTAGTCTTAGGAGGATTCCGGACTTACCGTAGCTTTAGGAGATTGGATTTTACTTTGTTAATTTTATACTCTTTGAGCAAGATATTATGACATTGTAATTTTTCTAAAAGTTTTATTTGAGTTTCAATTGTGTTGTATATGATCATATGTATACGTTCATGGAGGACATGATCATAGGTTCTCATAATTGATGAATAGATTCAAAGCTGTTAAATAAAGTTGGGTGCTTTATTTAGGCAGCAATATTTTATGAAATGATTTTGTCTGAACCATTGTAGAATATTGGTGTAAATTAATACTCACATTGAAAGGATAAAGAAGTGATTTGATTAAGAATTTTTTTTGTCATAAAGTATCAAATCTCCAGTTAACATTCGTGGTGGTGTACATATGCTCAGGTGTAGTATATTGTAGGTGAGGTAGGCTCAGGTGTGCGAGTGTCAATATGCTCTCTAGAATAGATAATAGGGGGAAGTAGAATTGATCTTCAAGGAAGTTAACATTCGTGGTGGTGTACATTTTTTGGTAAGTGGTGTGTTACACTCTTGTATCCCTTTTGAGTGGGAGATTAATACCCTATAAAGATGCACTTGATATCAACGGATTCAAGTTTTACACAATGATCTCAACTATTGCTAGAGAGACATTATTTCCTCTAGTTGCACAAGTAACTCTTTAGTTTTGAAAATGGTGGAGCTAGTTTTCTTATGCGACACAACTCAATCTTGAGGACAAGGTTACATTTATAGGGTGGAGGAGTATAGCAGTACAAATGTCAAAGTTTACTTGCTTTAGTATTTTTCTTATTTTAATTTCCTTATTTCCCCTAATATTTCTATACCTTATGCTATTGTTTTTGATAATTACTTGTAGCAATTCTATTATATCTAATTAAGTAGGTTTTATATAATGGAGTAGCAGTAATAAATGGATGTCAGAAAATTACAGGACACTCTTCCTCCTTTATTATTCCTCTTCTCCCATTGTGCTCTTCTTCGTGTTCTCATAAGAGTTAAGATATATATACTGCTACAAATGGTTTGGTTGATCATTAAATATTACATTCATGCATAGGAGTCTTAGGCTATAAAATTTATAATTTTAACTGCTATTATATACTCCAATTTTTATAATCAAACCTAGACTACGAGTTTGTTTCACGCATTTTTTTAAGTTAAAAGTTATTTTAAGTTAAAATTAAAAAAAAAACTTAAAAAATAAAGTTAAAAGTTATTTGATGATTATATAAAGTTGTTCTGAAGATTTTAAAGAAGAAAAAATGAGATAATTTATTATTAGAGTAAAGAGTACTAGAATTGGTAAATATAATTTTAGAATAAAAGTAAAACTGAAAAATAAATATAAGAACTCTAAAAGTTAATATATAATCTCGGGAGCTTTTTAACTTTTTTTTTTTCTCCATTATAACAAAAAAAATTTATAATAAGAACTTTGTAAAAATATGTTGGACTAAACCTCTGTTTATAAGGAGAATAGAAACCTAAAATAAGACTTCACAAACAAGAATCAAACTATGCAGAACAAATAAAGAACTTACGTCCTGTAAAATGGGGTATGTTGGATAGCCACGAATAGTTGGGATGTCATAACTCGTAAGTAACAAAATATATATATATATATATATATATATATATATATATATATATATATATATATATATATATATATATATATATATATATATATATATATATATATATATATATATATATATTGCTAACTAGATATATATATATATATTGCTAACGAGTAACAAAATATTTAACTCAACCCGAAGGGAGTAGCTAGGAAATATCATTTCATTTGTTAGGACACGATTAAAAGTTTAAATCCTATATCAATTTCTTAGTGTTAAGCTACAATAATTTTTATTGTGAATTCCATAATCCTAGGCATAAGACTTACCTTTGACTGGATTAAAAAGTGTTAAAGAAAAAATATCCATCGCACTTTCATAATGTTTTATTCATTAAAAAAATATTAATAAAATAAATGTTAAAACACTGTACAATAAAATCCTTATAAATTTATTAAATTTTTAAAATAAATCCATGTAATTTAAAAATTCTTAATTTGATCCCTGAATTTCTAAACTTTTCCAGGTAAATTATTACTGGCTATAAGCTTTGAAACTCCGTTAACCTTCACGGTTATATAAACTTCTGCCACCTCATGCAATTGCAGCTGGACAAATTCATTTTAACGAGAACGTGACACGTACTTTATTTTATATCAAATTATTCTTTTTCTTAAGTTTAAAATAAATTATTTATTATTGATTTGACAAAAATAAAATAAGTGTCACAATATAAATGAAAGATACACCAAATTAAAGATGCATCCGCAACACCAAAGAAATTTTCCATTTTAGCAGCACCAGAATTTTTTAGTGACAACAACAACTTTCTTTTTTTCTTTTTGTCTTTTTTTTTCCCCATTGCATTAAGCCATTAACTGATTAATAAAAGAAGTAATAATAAACAAACATAAACGAAGGGTAGGTGAGGTCGAAACTTCACTTCACCCTTTTCCCTCCACGCCTTTATATAGCGATGCATGAGCTAGCATTCAGATTCCCCCCACCCCTACACTTTCTCTGAATTCTCTCTCTTCCTCATACTCTCTTCACTCTTCGTTTTCTCTTAAAAGAGAGTGATCATAATATATAGTAGAAACCTCTGCTACCATTTTGTTGTATCTATTCAAGTTCACAACTCACAAAAAACCCAAACAAAAATATTTTAGTTGAAAAATAAACCTAGGGAAATCCAATTATGTCTCCATTCTCACATCACCAACATTCTTCTAAACGATTCTTCATTTTCCTACTTATCCTCGCTTTCAAAGGTATAAAAATAAACTTTTGGGTTCTTTAATGATTTTTTTTAGATTCCAAGTGTCCCAAATCCTACCCGATTAATCCGATTTCAGATTTTTGTCTTTTCACGCTTTTATGATATAACTGGATCGCCACTAGAGTAACAACTCTTGAATTTTAATTATTCTTTTCATATGTCACTTTCAAACAAACGAAGCATTCTTAAACTAAACCATGTTATTCTGTTTACAGGGGTTGAAGTTAAAGGGACAACATTCACATTCGTGAACAAGTGCGACCAAACAGTGTGGCCAGGGATTCTAGGAAAACCCGACCTCGGAACCACAGGGTTTGAACTCAAAAGAGGAACCACACGCGCCTTCCAAGCACCAACGGGTTGGTCGGGGCGGTTCTGGGCCAGAACCGCCTGCAAATTCGATAACTCCGGCCACGGAACCTGCGCCACCGGCGACTGCGGATCAGGTGAAATCAATTGCAACGGCAACGGGGCAGCGCCGCCGGCTACCCTCGCCGAGTTCACGCTCGGGTCTGGTTCACAAGACTACTACGATGTGAGCCTCGTTGATGGCTATAACCTTCCAATGGTGGTGGAAGCTACTGGCGGTTCCGGTTCTTGCGCCACCACCGGTTGTAGCGCGGATCTTAATAGGCGCTGCCCGTCGGAATTGAGTGTCGAAGGTGGCGACGCGTGTCAGAGTGCATGTCGCGCGTTTGAGAAACCTGAGTATTGTTGCAGTGGTGCATTTGATTCACCTTCAACATGCAAACCTTCTATGTACTCTCAGATTTTCAAGTCTGCGTGTCCAAAATCTTATAGCTATGCATTTGATGATGCTTCTAGCACTTTTACGTGTACTGGTTCGGATTATACAGTCACATTTTGTCCTTCTTCTCCAAGGTAAAAATATTTCAATTCATCACTGTTTTGGTTTTTTCTTTTTCTTTTTCCTTTACTTACCCTAAAAAGTCAGAAAATGTTGATGATAATCATAAAGAATAAAGAAGCAAAAAAGAAATTCTTGATAATATTGATTTAGAATTTGTTAAAAGTCGATGATGCACGATTGTTGGACGGGTGATCATAACTCCTTTTATATCATAAAGTCAATAGTAGTGCTAAGAAAAAAAAAATTCAACCACGCTATTTTTACGTGTGAATTTGTATTCTTTTTCTATTACACGAACATTTTACAACAAAAAGGAAAGAGAAAAAAAAAATTATAAGTTTCTCACTTTATTTTTCAGACGGGCAAGTTTATTCTTATATTGTACAAGAATAATATGGATTCATTATATTTAATAATTCACATAACTAAAAAAATAAAAACGTTAGATATGAGTGAAATTGATTTTTTTTTTTTAATAAAAAGGTTTATATGGAAAATTAAGCAAGAATGTTATTATCGGAATTTTATTTTGACAACTTCTGAATTTCAAAACTTTTTTTTTTCCTTTTTTTGTAGAGGTGTAGCATTACTCTCTTGTTTTTCTTTTACCCATTTATGAGTGAGATTTGGTGAGTATTCACATAATGGAAGTTGTTGGTTTTATGCAGTTTGAAGTCTTTAATGGATTCTGGGCCAGGACAATCGGTTGAGCAGGCTGCAGTTGCTACTACTTCGTGGATAGCCAATTTGGCTACAGGTGCCTCCACCAGAAGCCAACCCTTTGCAGCTTCCAAGTCTGCATTTTTTGTGGCTGTCACTTTCATTCTTTCCTATTTAGTCTATTAGTCTCTCTGTGTCCCTTTCAGAATGACATCTCATTTGCTTTTCTCGTATATATATCCTTATCTTCCTCTTTTCAGAGACATAGAATTAGGATCAGTAACATCAATTTGGTGTTAAAATATATTATGATTGTTGAATTCTATGTAAATTATTAGCAGTTTGATCATTTTGTTGCCCGTGTTTTTTGGCTTTGTTTTTGGTCTACTTTTATTTTCTTGGGTTTATGTGGTTTATTTTATAATTTCTGATAAGTGGACAAATTGGCATGTAAAGGACAAATTGGTCTTTAAATTAATGAGTACTCGGATGAGTGGGTGTTGAGGCCCATTACCATTTTCCTGACTCAGGCTTACTAGCTAATTGCAAGAAAGACAACCCCTTAAGGTAACCCCATAAACAAAAGAAGCTAGCAAATAAAGAAAAGGAAATGAAAAGACCATTTTAAAAACGATAAAGTAAAGGGAACACATTACTTGCTAAGATTTTCAACAGTGAAAAGATTTTTCTACAAATGGTACTAGTTTGTAGGCATCTATTCTGAGCCATACATGTTAAAGCACTTAATAATTGATCAATGGAAGATGGTGACTAGCTCTGAAGACTGTAAAATTCAATTATGAGTCACAACGGTTGAACAGATAGAAGATATTTATAAGTATTTGTGGGAAATCTAATTTAGCGGAAATCATGTTTCAAACTATGGTAAGAATGTTGGGTTGATTGATCTATCATCGTCTACAAAAAGTTAACACGGTTTAATTGGCTGGGAAGGATATGACAATTAAAGACAAAATGGTAGAATAATGTATTTTCAAAACCTTTTGTGAAAAGTCATCATGAACGAAGCCAACCTACACTATTTTCAGTGCAAGCAAAAGATAGATGACGAATAGGAAAAAGTGAGAAATTGAGGTGAAAGCTTCTAAGGACAATTTGAGGAAAGAAGAAATGTTTGTTTTTCTGGATTACATAACTTCTGTCATTTCATCAGTGGCGGAGTCACGTTAATACCAGCAGGTACTTTGGCACTAGCTAATTTAGCCACGTTTGAAGCGTAGCTAAATAAACGTAGCAAATCATGTTTCAAATTTCTTGAAAATCAGCCACATTTTGCATGTAACTATATAACCGTAGCTATTTTGGCACCAGCTAAAATTTTTGGCACTGGCTAAAATACTTTGCTGGCTCCGCCACTGCATTTCACACTCACAAAGAAATTGGACCCGCGCCTTTATTATTTTTTGTCCACTCTCCTCCATAATTTATCTCTTTCTCTCACTTAAAATAATACAATTTTACATCCTTTAAAATGATACATATTTTTTCCTTTGAGGGAAGTTGCTATTGGATTTTTATGAGTATAATATATATGGTGAATTATTAAATAATATTTATTGATCTTATGATAAATACGTAAATAACTTTATAAAAATATAGTTAATACTAATAAATAAATAATTAACTGTTACAGAATGGGGCATAATTTTTTTTTTTTTTTTTTTTTTTTATAACTCAGGGTATCCCTTAGCCGACTGCTGAAGACTAATCCTCTCGAGGCGTAGAGATCGCTGAAGTGGATTCTGCTTTTACCAACAAAATCTTTTCCATACTCACGGCGAGGAATCAAATCCATGTCAGTATGATCTCTTAACTTCTATATAAGATTAAGAAGTTTCACTTCCGATCTCAACCTTTCATTTTCGTTTATATGACGATTGTAGTTTATCTGAAATTAGTGATTAATTAAAAAATATAACTTAATAAATTATAATCGTCTAATGATCGAAAATCAATAGCTGAGATGGGGAGTGAGTATAACACCTCACATATTTGAAATGGATATTTATAATTAAATTGTGAGTTAGAGGGTATTTTACTGGAAACCCTGATTTTCAGGTCAAAATACACACGAATGTAAACAATAATTTGACAGATATGTAACCTTGATTTGCAAAATGATAAAATTAGACCTTATTTGATGAAAATAATACTGGAAATGGATCCAGAACTAAATTTGGAGTAGATAGGAAAGCTTCTAAATAATTGATGAAAAATGATTTTAGCGGATAAAATACTACAGAGTAAATTCCATCGGTAAACCAGAAACGAGATTATTGATCTAGGATTTGAATATATGTTGAAACAGCTACACAGAGCTAAGAAAAATGATCTAGGATTTTTGGAGAAACGTGCCAATGGTGCACCATTAGGGGTAAAATAGTAATTTCACCAAATTATCGGGAAACTCCAGATTCATTTATAAAAGGGAAATTAGAGAACTTTGGTGAATGTTAAAATTTTTATTTAATGGATGATTTGTGAATTAATTGATGATTAGTGAGTTAAATGAGTGAGCTTAAGTGGAGGTAACACTTGTGGAGCCCACCTTGTAACATCCTGAGCACTGACGAGGGCAGAGAGTGATCGCCGGTGCAAAGAGGCACGGACAAGGAGCGGCTCCTGACAGGCTTCCAGCGGGGGGTTTACATGCATGAATGAATCGAATCGACACCCGAAAGAGAGGGATTCCAAAGGTTATGCAGGTATAAGACTGCACAGTTTGTGATAGCTTATAAGAATTAATTGGTACTACTATGCTAAAAGGATACATATGCTTTTCGGTAGCCCGGAACCGAAGAACTCCATAGTTAAGCGTGCTTGACTTGGAGCAATTCTGGGATGGTGACCTCCTGTGAAGTTTTCTCAGGAAGTGTGCGAGTGAGGAAAAAGCACACTGAAAAGTCTTGTGTTAGTATGTGGAGATAGTCATTGATTCTTGAAGCGGTCGGGCGTTACAAGTGGTATCAGAGCAGGGCCTCTCATCCAGTACGGCGTGGTTCGAGGACGAACCAGGCGGAAGCTGGTGGGCATGTAACATCCCGAGCGCTGACCAGGGCGGGGAGTGTTAGCCGGTGCAAAGAGGCACGGACAAGGAGCGACTCTTGACAGGCTTCCAGCGGGGGGTTACATGCATGAATGAATCGAATCGACACCCAAAAGAAAGGGATTCCAAAGGCGCGGGTATAAGACTGCACAGTTTGGGATAACTTATAAGAATTAATTGGTACTACTTATGCTAACAAGATGCATCTGCTTTTCGGTAGCCCGGAACGGAAGAACTCCATAGTTAAGCGTGCTTGACTTGGAGCAATTCTGGTATGGGTGACCTCCTGGGAAGTTTTCCGAGGAAATGTGCGAGTGAGAAAAAAGCACACTGAAAAGTCTCGTGTTAGTATGTGAGGATAGTCATTGATTCTTGAAGCGGTCGGGCGTTACAAGTGGTATCAGAGCAGGGTCTCTCATCCAGTACGGTGTGGTTCGAGGACGAACCAGGCGGAAGCTGGTGGGCATGTAACATCCCGAGCGCTGACCAGGGCGGGGAGTGATCGCCGGTGCAAAGAGGCACGGATAAGGAGCGGCTCCTGACAAGCTTCTAGCGGGGGGTTACATGCATGAATGAATCGAATCGACACCCAAAAGAGAGGGATTCCAAAGGCTGTGCAGGTATAAGACTACACAGTTTGGGATAGCTTATAAGAATTAATTGGTACTACCTATGCTAACAAGATGCATCTGCTTTTCGGTAGCCCGAAACGGAAGAACTCCATAGTTAAGCGTGCTTGACTTGGAGCAATTCTGGGATGGGTGGCCTCCTAGGAAGTTTTCCCAAGAAGTGTGCGAGTGAGGAAAAAGCACACTGAAAAGTCTCGTGTTAGTTTGTGGGGATAGTCATTGATTCTTGAAGTGGTCGGGCGTTACTCACCTCACTTAAGTGATATATTAGAGCACATGTCCAATTGCATTCAACCATCTTCTTCCTCCCCAACAACGCTAAACCCGCAACCACCATAGTAGATAGAGATGAAATCTTCAAAACTTTATAACTTGAGTTCTAGGGTATGCAATTCAGTGGTTCCCAAGCCTAACTTGTGTGAAATCTTGAGAGGAAAATATTTCTACCCTTATTTTCATGTGGGGAGCATTGTATAAAGAGATAACTGTAAGAACCTGCACCATTAGTTAAGGCATTTAATTAATTAATTATGAGATAATTCCATAATTGACTTTAATAATTATGAGAAGGCTTAAATAATTATGGTAAGTGATTAATAATGTTGAAAGTCGCTTTTCTGACGAAAAGTGCAGATACCGATTCTGCCCCACAGTATAAATGTGTACCGATGAAGTATCCTGGAAAATTATGAAAAGTGTGTATATGTCACTAGAATAATATATAGGACTAGCATAACAAGTTTCAGGTCAAAATAATGAGAACTGGTGCCAAAACTGATACTGGTTATGTAAAAGCGCGTACGGGAAAAGTACTGCGAAAAATAAAATAAAAATATGAAAAATCCTAGAAAAAATGCTAGGTTCAGAATCCTAAGTTTGAGATTAAAATGCTAAGCGTAGCTATTAATACTAATACCGCGCGATTACACTTAAATGGGCTATAAATGCCCATTTGGCCCAAAACCCTAGGCCATACTTCATGCTCCTACATGAGTGGCTGGTTAGCAGCTGAGGTCCCTCTTCTCCTTCACCAAGCCATTGTCTTTTCTTCATTAAATCCCTTAAGACACCACTTTTATGAGAGATTATTCATCTCTAACCTTGTAAACACTGAGTTGTTGGTTTTGTGATGGTGTGTGATGCTTCATTTCTGAGTTGTAGCATCTGTTTGGTGGGGTAGTGTTGCTGACTTGGAGGTTGTGAGTGGGAAGGACTAGTTTCATCCACTATAGTTCTTCAAGGAACCATGTTGATGGAGAAAAGTCCAACCTTGTAGTACATTTTTGTGTCCTTGCAAGTCAGAACCTTGGAGCATTATTGGAAGCTCCAAGGAGGAGTCTTTTTCTGAGTTTGAGACGCTTGAGGTATACCATGATCACCTCTTTGTCATTTTCTTGATTTAAGCTTGTTTAATCCATTAAAAGGCGAAACTTGGATCATTTTCTTGTGTAACGGTAAGTCTCGACATATACGTCGAAGACATGATACCGTAAGACAACTACTCTCGAATGGAATCATTACAGTTGACTATGTAAAGTCTAAAGAGAACATAGCGGATCCGTTAACCAAAGGGATTCCTAGAGAGTTGGTTGAAAATTTGTCGAAAGGAATGGGTTTAAGGCCTATCAATTGTTGAGCATTGCGGTAACTCTACCTAGAAGAGTGGAGATCCCATGAACTAGGTTCAAAGAGACAACTAAGTGATGGTCAACTATTCAAACACTGTGGAGTTTTTAAACTCATACTCATTCCTAAGACAAGACAGTGTATTTATGAGGGTAAGCACTTAGGCCGCTTCTATGAGAATTTTTCCAAAGGCTGATTCTCTAAAACACTCGCAGAACCAGGCAGGTGTCCCACAGCAAAAATGGGCACAACAAAGGACCAATAATGCTAGAGAAGCAATTGTGTGACTCCTATTGTCTAGGTATACACTAAAGGTTGACGGTTCAAGTCGACCTAGACCACCGATTGACCGAGTATATCCGATAGGATTTCACTAGAGAAGGTTCAAAGGTAACTCCACCTATCTCGATGCAGTTGTTTCTCGTTGAGAAAATTACACTTTGCATTTATACTCTTGTTCATTTTTGTCACGATGATTTGACTTCTTATCCATGTGGGGGATTGTTGGAATTTATATATATATATATATATATATATAATATAAAAATTGTATAGACAATCTATTGGTTATGAATAAGAAGTTTGGTAGTGAAAAGGTGTGCCTTTTCGTCGACAAACAGATGTATCTTTTCATCCTAACGGACATGTTGTTTCATCCTAACGGACATGTTGTTTCATCCATACAGACATGTTGTTTCATCCTTGAATGGGTGTCTTTTCGTGTTGAACGAATGTGTCTTTTTGTGTCCAACGGATGTGTTGTTTTGTCGTCGAATAGGTACCTTTTGAAACATGACCTTACGTTTTCTATATATAGACCTTGACCCCTTCAGAAAAATTAATCCAGTTTTCTGCACTGTTACTCTGCCAGATTTTTTCCTTCATCCGGTTGTGCATACTTCATTCTATTTTTCCGGTGTAATTCATCTGGCAATTGTTGTGTTTGTTTGGGCTGTTGACTGGTAGTGCCACCACTATTCAGACGAAATCCGTTCTATCCTGGGAGACAAGTGTCCATCAACCTTTGACATCAGTGAAAGGGCAAATTGTCTTAAGGAGACACGTTCTACGGGCTCGGATTTAATTCCTCATACTGTATAATTCTTCTGTCTGTTTCATTATCTGACATCAAGTAAGTCTCTTCTAATTTTTATTATTGCACAGTGATAATTCTGATCATCTACCCCTTCTGTTCTTTACATGGGTTTCAAACCTCTAGTGATTTAATATCACCCACTGTCTTCAATAATAAATGAAAGGATTAGTGTTTTTACTTTTAAAGGACATATAATTGTGTTATTTTAATCAAAGCTATTATGTTCTTTGGTGGAAGAAACAAAAATATTCATGATGAGAGAAAGTGAGAATTTTTTTTTAAATTTAAATATTAAATAAAAATATCAATTTTAATTAAAATAACTATCCGTTAAAAGGATAAATAATTTTACCTTTGTGGGGTGTGTGTGTTAGGAGTGTGTGTAGTGTAAGGTGTTGTGTTCAATTCCTTGTAACCTCCAAAAAAAAAAATGAAACTGAACCACTTCATTGTTTAGCACTCTATATTCGAAACAATGTTATAAAAATCGGACCGACCCTGCCAGGTAGACCTAGAAACCGATGAATCGGTCATGTAACCGGTCCAGTTTTTATATTGGACCGGCCATGTTACATAATCGGTGTGACCCGGTGCGACCCGACCGATTTTCGTAAAAATCGGTGACCCGACCCGGTCTATTAAAAAAACTAATTTATTTTCATAAATTAATGTCTTCGCTTTTTTTACTCTCAAACACAAATGATTTGTTTTCTTTTGAAATATTTGAGTGATTTGTAACTTATTAACTTACATAGATTATGTACCTACAACATTAATATTATCTTGATTATGCAATATGCAGGGAATTTTGATTTAATTTATAGTTAGAGATGTCGTTTACTGAACCTGAAATCCTAGTATCACAAATATTATATATTTGATTGATATTTTGTTCGACAATGATGTGTAATTTATTATTTTCATATTAAAATATTTGAAATTGGTATATTGTTTTACAAGTATTGAAGTATAATTATAGTTTTTTAATATAAATTATAGATTTACATATACTTACCGGGTCATGCGGTCGAACCAGTGATCCACTGGTTAAACCAATGACACAGTGACTCAGTACCTCGACCGAATCAATCACCAAACCAAGTTTAATAACATTCATCCGAAAGCAAGTTTGCCAAAAAGAATCTAAAACCAACTTTTACCATGAAATAGAATGAAAAATTAAGAGACCGATTCTTTTTATCTTGTCATAAATAGTGCAATTTTTGTAGGACAGACTGTAATATATAACGTTCCTTGATCAAGAAATGAGGGGCCAATAGCCTTTGAAAACTAATTCTCTAGTTGAATCAGGCCAAACTTTGATGTCATAAATTTTCTCCAATATTTAATTGGTAGCGATAAGAATTGACTAATTGCTACGTACGTTAGTAGACATTGTTAGTACTTTTCTTTTTTTTGATACATTGTTACTTCTTTAGTTGTAATCTGCTTAAACATGAAACTTTGGTAACGTCAATATTGATATTATTAATAATGATAGCAATTTAATTGGTACTTTTTTTTTTTTTGTAAGCAATTGGAACTTCTTTACGTTGACTAAAAATGTAAGTTACATTATTAATAATTTTTTATTGCTCTCGACATCATTATACACAGTCTGGTGGGGATAAGCTCTGCAAAAGTCTCAAATAATTTAATTGCTCTACTTTTTTTATTGTGAACGCAACAACACAAATAAAATATTGCAATTTAGTAATCTATGTAAGCTCATATAGTTGAATATCAAATTAAAATAATATAAATCGAAAATGTGTTTATCATTTTAAAGAATACAAATATGTATCATTTTAAGTGAAATTATGTGTTTTGATATTTTTTGATTGTTTTTCTCCTTCACAATACTTTCACTTTCTCTTCCCTTCTGATTTTGTGAATGTGAGACAATATAAAAAGAATAACTAAACATGCGTCAAAACATAATAATTTCACTTTAAACAATACAAATTTATTTCATTTAAAATATAAATATTTTTTCCAAAATTTATTAATCCCAGATATATTGGAACTGTATCATCTTCATCATGAGCCTTGTTTGTGTGTAAATATGCTTTTTTTTTCCTTGGTACGGTAATTATGCTACTTTAACAATTGGACATAGTTAGTCACTCTAGACATTCCAAAACTATTGCTATCCCTTTCTAAAGGTGAAATATTCATGAGATAAGACAAGGTTGAAAAATGCTTTAGTTTTGTGGGCTTTTTATGTTCACTGCAGAAAGATTTCAGACATCACTGTAGATGTTATTAGAGAAGGAAATAAAGATGTAGATGGGCTAAAGAAGAGTGATTGAAATTGCCAATCTAGTGTCTACATGAGATTCTAATAATGCACACATGGATGAGAATGCAACGGATTATTTCACCAACTTGGGGCTTGAGAGAAAGAACATGAACGGTATAATACCAAGTTAAAAGATAAACCCACTTTTAGCCTCAAGATAAGATGATAACTTAAAGTCCATTCCTCAATTGTTTACTTTCCACTTTCAACTTTTCTAAGGGCTTGTTTGAAGCACCTGATAAAGAAGATAGGATCGGATAACTTATTATATCCTATTTTTATCTCTTGTTTGGTGAGTCAATAAGATATGATTAGCTTATCATATTGTCTCATTTTATCCTATTCAATACATAATTTCGTATCCTATGGGGGGAGCTGAGTTAGAATTCAACAGGATATGATACCAATATTAGATACCTAATATATCCTCACTCTATCCTATATATCTCCACGCTACCCAATATATTTGTATTTATTGTATTATATTTTATTTTTTCTTTCTCCTTTCTCCTTTTACATAATCTTATCAGATTGTTAATCAGGTGCTCATCAAACACAAGACATGATATAGGCTTATCAGTCTCGTATCATATCCTACTCTTATCAGCCCCATATCATATCCTACCCTTATCATATCATGTCCACCAAATGAGCCCTTAATGTTTCTGCACACATGCAACAAGATAGAGAACGTGTATTGAAACCAACCGTACCAAAGAAATAAACATAAGGGAAAAATGTTTGTCCTTTTAAATCACACAACTTATGTCATTTCACTTTTACAAAGAGGTGGTATAAATAGATTAACGAAAGTTTATTTACCAAAAAAAAATTAATGAAAGTTTTGAACTTTAATTAACCTTGTCTATAATGAGACTAATCGGAACAAATATGAATCAAACCAAAATTAGGAGCAAAAACACGTATTTGTGTATATTTTATTGAGAATTTGACTTTTATACAAAAGAAGAGGTGAATTGAGTATGGGAATTTTTCATAAAACGCCCATTCTTAATTTTAAATTACGATTTTATGCAAATTTTGCTACATGAAAACTTTATAATTAAATTGAATCAATTTATTATATATATGCAATTTATCACAGTCAAGTAATCTATATTAGCATTTATTAAATATCATAGAAGCAATTAAAGTGTTAGATACAAAGAGTAAAGGCTAAACAGATTGAAAACTTTATTTATCTTGATTTGGTCACCACCACTTATGAGTTACATTCAAATTGCAAGTTGCTCAAACATTTTTTCCATTATTGATCAAACTTCATGGGTGTTTGAGGCACCTTAACAATATCCAAGCTTTCGGTAAAATAAAAATTCAAGGAAATTGTTCGGTTCAGGTGAAACGTGAATGTACACCCAAAGGGTGTTAATTGTATGTAGGATCAATATGCTCTCGGATATCTATGAGAAAGATACTGTATGGGTACATAAATCATTGTGCACCTGTATAATACGATGATAGCCAAGATGTGGTGTGTTGTGCACAATGATGCTAGAAATAAAGTGTTAGAGAATAATATAAACCATTAAAAAGTCATCACCCACCAGCTTAAGCTTTTGAGTTGAATTAATTCTTTCCATGGTATCAGAGTCTCGTGTCCCAGGTTCGGTCTTTACCGCACTCACTTTCTGATCTTGTGGAATTTATTAGCACAGGTAGGTGGGCATGTGCATTGTCCACCCTTTAAGGCCAATGAGCTCTCGTGTAAGGGGGCGTATTAGAGAGTAATATAAACCATTAAAAAGCCCTAACCCACCAGCTTAAGCTTTTGGGTTGAATTGACTCTTTGCAGGATTATGAGCTATACAAATGACGGAATTATTATCACAAAACTGCTTCATAGGTCATTCATATCTTATTTTAAGACCACCAAGTATAATTCTCAACCACAATAATTGTAAGAACCCGCACCGTTAATTAAGGAAGTTAATTAATTAAATATGAGAAATTAGGAAAATATTCCATAATTGACCCTAATAATTATTAAGAAGCTTAAATAATTATGGTAAGTGTTTATTAAAGCTGAAAGTCGCTTTTCTGACGAAAAGTTCAGATACCGGTTCTGCTACTCGGTATAAATGTGTACCGATGAAGTATCCTGGAAAATGATAATAAGTGCATGAATATTCCTAGAATATTATATAGGACTTGTAAAACGAGTTTCAAGTTAAAATAATGAGAACTGATGCCAGAACTGATACTGGCTATGGAAAAGCGCGTACCGGAAAGGTGCTGCGAAAAATAAAATAAAAATATGAAAATCTTGTAAAATTGAGTAGGTTCAGAATCCTAAGTTTGGGATTAAAATGCTAAGCGTAGCATTTAATGATAATAGAGTGCGATTAAGTTTAAACCGGCTATATATATGACTTTTGCACAAAACCCTAGGCATTCTTCTGTTGCTCTACGTGGATGGGAGGCTGACCAGCACTCTCACACTGTTTCATTGCTTTCTCTTCTTCTTGGTGTAATCCTAGAGGTCATTTCTTCCATTTAATCTTCTCCTAAACACCTTGTGTGAGTGAGGGATACCTTTGGGAGTGTGTGGAAGGCTTTGTTTCTGGGTTGGTGTCTGTTTTGTTGGAGTTTTGGGTGCTGGACTTTCTGGTTGAGTGTTGTGAGCTCTTGTGTTGGCACTTTGAGCTCCAAGAGAGTCATCTTGTGTACAAAGAACCAACCTTTGATCACCATTTTCGTGTCCTTGTGTGTGCTGAACTTTGGGAGCTTCAAGTGTGCTCCAAGAGCATCATTCATTCCTGTTTTGAGCTTGGGTAAGTGTCACCAACCTTGATCATGAGTTTTCTTGGTGTAAAGATGAATTCTTGGCATGTTAATGAGTTAAAAAAGTATGTAATCTGTATATGGACCTTGAACAGAGTAAAAATTCATCCTTTAACATTTTAATGGGTTAAAAGATGAACCTTTGGAGTGATATCTCGCGAAATGCAGAAATAGCATTCTGTCACGAAATATCCGGATATTGAGTTATGTGATATCTGGATATTGATATGCAGATATGGGGTTCTGCGATATCCGGATATGCCCCCGACGAATATCCGGATATTCTGGATTTTCAAAGAACAGTAGCTATACTGTTCATAGAGAACTGAGTTGTGGGTTTGTGGATCCTAGATTGAGGAAGTGGGACTTCTGTAATAAGTAATGTAAGTCAGAATCTAAGTGATTAAGGGCTTATGGCTTTGTGAGAAGCCTAAAGACATGGAATGTATGGAAAAGCGTTGTCTTTATATTGTATGAGTGTAGAGTTGAATATTGATATGTTAATTGGTCCATAACAGATTGTGATTCTGTTGTGTTTGATCTTTGAGCTTGTGTAGACTCTTGGCAATGGATAGTTAGCTTGCAAGGCAAGCTTTCGTGTCCTCGGTTTAGCCATTGTTGGTTCCACCATGTCCCATGGGGGGATGGTTATATGCATGATGTTATTTTCATGATATACTGATTTGTTGAAATGCTATTGAGCTGTTATATGCGAGTGTCTTTATGATATGCATGTGGTGTTCCACCTATACGGTAAGCCTGAGTATGTGGGGACATACAAGATGGTGAGGTTGTGGGTGAGGTGCAAGCGGTGTTCCTTTTACTTATTGTGGGGTTGTAGACATACGTCTTGCATTTCTCTGGCCAGTAGAATAGTTAAAACACACATGGCATGAATATCAGTTGCACTGCATAATTTTGGAACTTATACTGTTAAATGATTTTGAACTTATATTGCACATATAAGTGAGCTTGGGGTGAACGATCCTTGAGGACCCCTTGTCTTATTGAGATTTCTTGTTTAGAGATCTCACCCCACGTTTGGGGATGCTTATTTCAGGTTCAGTTAACTTGGGGGCTGATGCCTCTAGTGGCAGGAGGCCGGAGCTTAGCTGATATTGATGTTATATGCTGACATGTTTGGATGCTGGTTTATATCTGCTGATGTTACGCTTTTAGCTTGTTATTATTATGTTGCTGTTGTTGAAACTTTTGTGGGCCTTGTTGTCTTATTTGGTGAGCATGGGGTTTGTCCATGCCACATTGATGTTAGTACTTTGTAGCTTGAGTTGTATAAACTATCAGGGTTGTCCGATCTACGTGTTGTAGTTCTGTGACTAAAGTCATTTTGATGATAAATTATATTGAGGTATTTCAGTTAGTTATCCTTACAATTACATACAGGCGATATTTTATGAAAATTGATTAAGTAATCAACTTGGCTAAGATTAATGACATCATAATTGAAAAGAAAAAGATATTCTGCATTTTTAATTAAGCATGGCTTAATACGATGACATGTCAACAAATCGGGTATACATGGGGGTTACATTTTATGGTATCAGAGCACTTTCTAGGGAAAAGCATGTATGTCTTGCAATAACTTAGGATGCTTTGTTGTGAGTCGTGTTTGTGTGTTCTCTCTATTGGGTTTTGCTATGATGATGCATATGTGACCACATTGCGTGGGCCTGATCAACTCACTCTTTGTGTAACTTGTGCAGAGTCATGGTACTACCTCGGAGGAACCAAGACACTAGCAGGGATCAACCTGATCCTGTCCTGGCTGCATTGGCTGATATGCAGGCGGCTCGACTAGCCGACCAGGAGGCCATGAGAATGGAAAACCAGGCTATGCTGGACGTCGTCAGAAAGGCGAACAAGAAAGCCACTGAGGATGTATTGGAGGCGAACTGCCTGACGAACATGGCTATGATGAGGGTCATGTTGGAGGAGATGAGGGCTAGTCCTGCTGTTGGTCAGTTCCCTCCGCCGCCACCTCCACCGTCACTGCCACCTCCACCTCCACCTAGCCTTCAGGATGAGAGCCTGAGTCACGTTGAGGGTGCCACTCCTCTTACTGGGGTGATGGAACCCTACTTGGAGCCTGCTGCAAATCGTGATGCTATTGATCATCGGCTGAATGCTTTTCGCAAGCATAAGCCACCTTCCTTTGATGGGTCGTATGATCCTATTGCTGCGGCGAGATGGCTACATGCGTTGGACAAGATCTTCCGGGTTATGCAGTGTACTGACCCGCAGAAGCTGATGTTTGCGACGTATATGCTGGAGGGCGATGCCCATGAGTGGTGGATGAACACCTCTCATGCTTTTGAGATGCAAGGTCATGTCATGACATGGCCATTCTTTGAGGATTTCTCTCTGGGTCGATACTTCCCATATGATGCTCAGGAGAGGAAGCATGGGGAATTCGACAAGTTGGTGCAGGGCTCGTTGTCTGTTGACGAGTACCTGGCCAAGTTCAATGAGCTGGTTAAGTTTGCTCACTTTCGGATGGAGAGGCCTACTCCGATCTTCTTGGCTGCTAAGTTCCGCAGGGGACTTAATGAGGATAATGCTGGTTACCTCGCTGCTTCTGCTTTGAGAGACTTCGGGACACTGGTGCAGCAGTGTCGGGACATCGAGGACTTTTGCAATTCGAGTAAGGCTAAGAGGGCCAAGATTGTTGAGACGAAGGGAACTAGTAGTTCCACTTCCTGGAGGGACAGGAAGTTTGGGAGCAAAGGCAAAAGGAAGCAGTTTGCGGCTAGGTAGGCGCCTGATCAGTTTAAGAGGACTTCCGCTCAGGGGAGTACAGCGAGACCTCCTGCTCCCAGATGTTCGGGATGTGGGAAGACTCGTGTTGGGCCATGTTCTTCAGGCCAGTTGATATGATTCCAGTGTGGCAAGAAGGGCCACTACTCTAGAGATTGTTCGTCGTCGACGGCGAGAGCTGCAGCAGTTCAGGAAGCTCCATTGCAGATGGTTCCCCTTCCACCACCAGCGGCACCTACAGTGCCACCTGCTACTGGACGTGTGTACACGTTGGATCGCCAGCAGTCGGATAGAGCTCTGAACCTTGTCAGAGGTACTGTGTCTATTGGTGATTCATCAGTTGGTGTATTGTTTGATTCCAGGGCTACGCATTCTTTTGTTGCAACCTCGATTGCTTTGGGGCTTGAGTTGCCCAGTGTTGTGCTTTCTCCACCGTTGCGGGTGACTACCGCCACCGAAGAAAAATGTGTGACCTCCACTGTTCATCGCGATGTAGCGTTTCAGTGGGACGACCGTGAGTTCTCGGTAGATCTGATAGGATTATCGATGGCCAACTTGGAGATTATTCTGGCCATGGATTAGTTGTCCAAGAACTGTGCATTCATTGACTGTTGTGCCAAGCGCGTGGTGATGTCTCTGTGTGACTCCACAGCCAGTTCCTCACCGTGCATTTCATTGCTGCAGGCTAGGAGAGCCTTGAGAGCAGGGGCATATGGTTATGTCATGTTGGGAGGTTTGGTGAGTGGGATACAAGAGGATATCACTGGTATTCCTGTGGTGAGGGAATTCCTCGGTATGTTTTCGGAGAAGATTCCTGAGTTTCCTCCACAGAGGGAGATAGAGTTCTCCATTGATTTGTTGCCTGGTGTGGGGCCTATTTCATTAGCTCCATATCGGATGTCGCCGCCGGAGTTGGCAGAGCTAAAGAAGCACATTGAGGATCTTTCGGCGAAAGATTTCATTCGACCGAGTGTGTCTCCGTGGGGAGCACCGGTCATCTTTGTGAAGAAGAAAGATAGGACGATGCGATTGTGCACCGACTACAGGCAGCTGAACAAGGTGACAATCAAGAACAAGTATCCCCTTGCGCGTATTAATGATTTACTGGATTAGCTCAGGGGTGCTTGCGTGTATTCAAAGATTGATCTCCGGTCCGGATACCATCAGATTTGGGTGAAGCCAGAGGATGTCCCTAAGACCGCGTTTCGTTTGAGATACGGTCACTTTGA
Organism: Gastrolobium bilobum; assembly: GCF_033153095.1. Classification (NCBI taxonomy): domain Eukaryota; kingdom Viridiplantae; phylum Streptophyta; class Magnoliopsida; order Fabales; family Fabaceae; genus Gastrolobium; species Gastrolobium bilobum. Next base: position 108,380 of record NW_026896706.1, on the reverse strand, counting down.
GTATTTGGTGATTCCTTTTGGACTCACAAATGCACCTGCTGTGTTCATGGATTACATGAACAGGATTTTCCAGCGTACCTGGATAAGTTTGTGATCGTCTTCATTGACGATATTGTGATTTACTCCAAGACTGAGGAGGAGCATCTGAGGATTGTTCTGCAAGTGTTGAAGGAGAAAAAGCTTTATGCTAAGCCTTCAAAGTGTGAGTTCTGGCTCAAATCAGTCAAGTTTCTTGGGCATGTGATTTCAGCTGAAGGAGTTGCAGTGGATCCCAACAAGATCGAGGCCGTGCTAGATTGGGAGAGGCCCAAGACGGTTATGGAAGTTTGGAGTTTCTTGGGTTTGGCAGGTTACTACCGGAGGTTCATTAAGGGATTCTCCACGATGGTCCTACCATTGACTCGCCTTACCCGGAAGGAGACTCCGTTTGTGTGGACTCACGAGTGTGAGGTATGCTTTCAGGAGTTGAAGGAGAGATTAACTACCGCACCTGTGTTGATCCTTCCTGATCCTGAGGAGCAGTTTGAGCTTTACTGTGATGCTTCGGGAAAGGGGCTGGGTTGTGTTTTGATGCAGACCGGCAGAGTTGTTGCTTATGCTTCAAGGTAGTTGAAGCCTCATGAGGAGAACTACCCGACTCATGATTTTGAGTTGGCTGCGATTGTGTTTGCTTTCAAGATTTGGAGGTATTATCTGTTTGGTATGCAGTTTGCTGTGTTCAGTGACCACAAGAGCTTGAAGTACTTGTTTGATCAGAAGGAGCTGAACATGAGGCAAAGGAGATGGATGAAATTTCTGAAGGACTACGACTTCGAGTTGAAGTACCATCCTGGCAAGGCCAATGTGGTAGCCGATGCTCTGAGACAGAAATCCGTGAGTTTATCCAGTTTAACGATGGGTGACTTCGATATCTTAGAGAAGTTTCGAGATCTGAAGGTGACTTCCTTGTTTATGGGCGCACTTCTCAAGATGGAGACTGTGAGAGTCAAGAATGAGCTTATGGAGAAGATCCAAGATGCGCAAGTGCAGCGAGAGTGCCTGGACTACGTGAAGAACCAAGACGGTGTGTCTTAGAATGAGGATGGACTTCTGTTGTTTCAGAAGAGGATTGTGGTTCCTCGAGGTCCTTTGACCGAAGAGGTTATGGAAGAGGCCCATAAGGGCCAGTTTACGGTCCATCCTGATTCTACAAAGATGTATCAAGACTTGAAGAGGAATTTCTGGTGGCCAGGAATAAAGAAGGACATAGCTGTGTATGTGTCCAAGTGTTTGATTTGCCAGAAAGTGAACATAGAACACCAGAGGTCGTCTGGTAAGCTTCAACCTCTTGAGATTCCGGAATGGAAATGGGAGAGCATTTCCATGGACTTCGTGGTGGGTCTGCCGAAGACTCAGGTTGGCTGCGACTCTATCTGGGTCATTGTGGACAGACTGACGAAGTCTGCCCATTTTCTTCCAGTAAAGGTGAGCTTCACTATAGAGCAGTTGGCCAAGCTTTATGTTCGCGAGATCGTGAGCCTTCATAGGGTGCCTGAGAGTATCATCAGTGATAGGGACCCGAAGTTCACATCTCGGTTCTGAGAGGCGCTCCAGGGAGCTTTCGGTACGCAGTTGAGATTGAGTACCACCTATCACCCTTAGACTGACGGACAGACTGAGAGGACCATCCAGACCTTGGAGGACATGTTGAGGGCTTGCGCTTTGGAGCAGAGCTCAGCATGGGATAGGTACCTGCCATTGGTGGAGTTTTCGTATAACAACAGTTTCCATGCTAGCCTGGGCATGGCACCCTATGAGGCGTTGTGTGGTATGAGGTGTCGTACTCCTACCTGCTGGTCTGAGGTTGGAGATCATGAGTTGTTTGGCTTGGACTTCGTCCAAGATACCACCCTACAGATCCAGATGATCAGGGAAAAACTGAAGCAGGCGCAGAATCGCCAGAAGAGTTACTACGATGTCAAGCATCGTCCATTGGAGTTCAGTGAGGGTGAGCACGTGTTTGTGAGACTTTCACCTGTCACCGGTGTTGGTCGGGCCCTCGGAGTGAGGAAGCTGAACCCGTGATTCATTGGGCCATACCAGATCCTTTGTAGAGTAGGACCTGTTGCCTACCGGCTTGCCTTGCCTCCGAACTTGGCCAATATCCACGACGTGTTTCACATGTCTCAGCTTCGGAGGTACATAGCGAATCCTTCGCACGTGGGGCAACCAGATCATGTGGAGGTTCAGGAGAACTTAAATACTCCCGTGGGACTACTCAAGATTCTCGATCATGACGAGAAGCAGCTAAGGAGCAAGATCATTCTGATGGTCAAGGTGCAGTGGACGGGAAGCACTCCTGAGGAGTGTACTTGGGAGCGAGAGGAAGAGCTTCTCCGGCAGTATCCCGACTTTCGAGACAGTTATATTCTGATTTTGAGGTCAAAATCCTAAAAAGGTGGGGTGAATGTAAGAACCTGCACTGTTAATTAAGGAAGTTAATTAATTAATTATGAGAAATTAGAAAAATATTCCATAATTGACCCTAATAATTATTATGAAGCTTAAATAATTATGGTAAGTTTTATTAAAGCTGAAAGTCGTTTTTCTGACGAAAAGTTCAGATACCGGTTCTGTTACTCGGTATAAATGCGTACTGATGACGTATCCCGGAAAATTATAATAAGTGCATGAATATTCCTAGAATATTATATAGGACTTGTAAAACGAGTTTCAAGTTAAAATAAGAGAACTGATGCCAGAACTGATACTGGTTATGGAAAAACGCGTAACGGAAAGGTGCTGCGGAAAATAAAATAAAAATATGACAAATCTTGTAAAATTGAGTAGGTTCAGAATCCTAAGTTTGGGATTAAAATGCTAAGCGTATCAATTAATGATAATACAGTGTGATTAAGTTTAAACTGACTATATATATGACTTTTGCACAAAACCTTAGGCATTCTTTTGTTGCTCTACGTGGATGGGAGGCTGACCATCACTCTTACATTGTTTCATTGCTTTCTCTTCTTCTTGGTGTGAGCCTAGAGGTCATTTCTTCCATTTAATCTTCTCCTAAACACCTTGTGTCAGTGAGGGATACCTTTGGGAGTGTGTGGAAGGCTTTGTTTCTGGGTTGGTGTCTGTTTTGTTGGAGTTTTGGGTGCTGGACTTTCTGGTTGAGTGTTTTGAGCTCTTGCGTTGGCACTTTAAGCTCCAAGATAGTCATCTTATGTACAAAGAACCAACATTTGATCACTATTTTCGTGTCCTTGTGTGTGCTGAACTTTGGGAGCTTCAAGTGAGCTCCAAGAGCATTATTCATTCCTGTTTTGAGCTTGGGTAAGTGTCACCAACCTTGATCATGAGTTTTCTTGGTGTAAAGGTGAATTCTTGGCATGTTAATGAGTTAAAAAAGTATGTAATCTGTATACGAACCTTGAACAGAGTAAAAATGCATGCTTTAACGTTTTAATGGTTAAAAGATGAACCTTTGGAGTGATATCTAGCGAAATGCAGAAACTGCATTCTATCGCGAAATATCCGGATATTGGGTTATGTGATATCCGGATATTGATATCCAGATATGCCCCCGACGAATATCCGGATATTCTGGGTTTTCGAAGTACAGTAGTTATATTGTTCATACAGAACTGAGTTGCGGGTTTGTGGACCCTAGGTTGAGGAAGTGGGACTTCAGTAATAAGTAATGTAAGTCAGAATCTAAGTGATTAAGGGCTTGTGGCTTTGTGAGAAGCCTAAAGACATGGAACGTATGGAAAGGCGTTGTCTTTATATTGTATGAGTGTAGAGTTGAATATCGATATGTTAATTGGTCCATAATAGATTGTGATTCTGCTATTTTTAGACTTTGAGCTTGTGTGGACTCTTGGCATTGGATAGTTAGCTTGCAAGGTAAGCTTTCGTGTCCTCGGTTTAGCCATTGTTGGTTCCACTATGTCCCATGGGGGGATGGTTATATGCATGATGTTGTTTTCATGATATACTGATTTGTTGAAATGCTATTCAGCTGTTATATGCGAGTGCCTTTATGATATGCATGTGGTGTTCCACCTATACAGTAAGCCTGAGTATGTGGGGACATATAAGATGGTGAGGCTGTGGGTGAGGTGCAAGTGGTGTTCCTTTTACTTATTGTGGGGTTGTAGACGTACGTCTTGCATTTCTCTGGCCAGTAGAATAGTTAAAACACACATAGCATGAATATCAGTTGCACTGCATAGTTTTAGAACTTATACTGTTAAATGATTTTGAACTTATATTGCACATGTAAGTGAGCTTGGGGTGAACGATCCTTGAGAACCCCTTGTCTTACTGAGATTTCTTGTTTAGAGATCTCACCCCACGTTTGGGGACGCTTATTTCAGGTTCAGGTAACTTGGGGGCTGATGCCTCTAGTGGCAGGAGGCCGGAGCTTAGCTGATATTGGTGTTATATGCTGACATGTTTGGATGCTGGATTAAATCTGCTGATGTTATGCTTTTAGCTTGTTATTATTATGTTGCTGTTGTTGAGACTTTTGTGGGCCTTGTTGCCTTATTTGGTGAGCATGGGGTTTGTCCATGTCACATTGATGTTAGTACTTTGTAGCTTGAGTTGTATAAACTATCAGGGTTGTCTGGTCTACGTGTTGTAGTTCCGTGACTAGAGACATTTTGATGATAAATTATATTGAGGTATTTCAGTTAGTTATCCTTGCAATTACATACAGGCGATATTTTATGAAAATTGATTAAGTAATCAACTTGGCTAAGATTATTGACGTCATAATTGAAAAGAAAAAGATATTCCGCATTTTTAATTAAGCATGACTTAATACGATGACATGTCAACAAACCGGGTATACACGGGGTGTTACAATAATTCATAAATGCCTTGAGCCATAGCTTGAAATTCAGCCTCTGCGTTCGATCTGGCAACCACGTCCTGCTTCTTACTCCTCCATGTCATTAGGTTACCACAAAAAAACATACAGTAACCAGTGGTAGATCGACGGTCAGTCACGAATTCAGCATAATCAGCATCAGTATAAACTTCTAAAGAGAGATTTCCAGCATGCTGGAACAACAATCCGTTACCAGGAGTGGCTTTAAGATACTGAAAAATTCTCTCCACTGCCTGCATGTGTCTTTCTTTTGGATTATGCATGAACTGACTTATAATACTGACAACATAAGCAAGGACTGATCTAGTAATAGCCAAATATATTAGTCTCCCAACTAACCGCTGATTTTGTCCTTTATTAACTGGAGGACTCTCCTCTTCATAACTCATTTTGTGATTTTGCTCAATAGAAGTACTTGAGGGTTTACACCCAAATTTTTCCTCTTCTTTAGAAAGATCAAGGACATATTTTCTCTGGCTAATGAAAATGTCTTCCTTTGAATGAGCTACCTCTATCCCTAGGAAATATTTCAATCTCCCAATATCTTTAATTTCAACTCAGAAGCTTGCCATGCTTGTAGAAAATGTTTCTCTGCAATATCATCACATGTTATAATAATATCATTAACATATAGAAGGCGCACAGTTAGCTTCCCATCTTGGGAGTGCTTGAAGAACAATGTGTGATCTTCTTCACTATGTTTATTGTAACACCCCGTTCTAGAACCGGATTGTTATCATTGCTTTATGATATTAAGCGCAGTTACAATCACATTGGTTCAATTAAAACCCGGATAAATTTTTCATTTTCTTTTTAAAAGCACCGAGTTTAAAATAGCCAATTGTGTGACCATAACCTTAATACATTGCGGAATAATCAAAACTAAGCTCAACATCATATTCTTATTTTGTTCAAGTTCAATACAAAACTCTCTTCTCTTTTTATTAAATTAGAATTTCTATAATTCTTTTATAGTTCTCATCTTACACTATGTTATAGATCTCTCCGTTATCTTCGTGTGTGTTCAAACCGCTCTCAAATCGGAGATCTGTAGTTCGAGTTATGTTCATTTTACTACACTATGTTCATGCTGTTTTCGGGATGCACGCTCGAGCGCCCAAAGGCATAGAATTTTACCATCTTCAGGTTTTTCAACACGCTTGGGTGCGCACTAGGTGTTTAAGCGGCCAGAGGCAGAGAATTTCACTTTATTTCACGCATATAGCGCGCTTGAGCGTCCAAATCAGCGCTTGAGCGCCCTACACCTGGGGCAGACTTGGTCTCCCCTGTTTTTGGTGAGTTTCTTGGAGAAATTTCATTCCCTTTCATTCTTCAAGAGTTATAACACCTAATTGACCAGGAAAGGCCCACCATGGTCACACACCATGTGGCACCTACATCCCATAAACACTTTACCAATTCATCATGCAATTCAAAATAATAACACAACTATATATTCATCAATACATCAAAGTCTCAATTACATCAATGTTCTTTCAAATTTCATATACATGCCAAAGAACCTTTTTTTTTTTTTTGATAACAACATGCCAAAGAACTTAGTTACAAAAGGAACATGATCAAAGCTATTAGCCATATACAACAAGGCATTCACCACCACAATGATCAGGCACTAAGTCTCCTAAAATACATCATGTGTCCTCAAAATATACAGATACACGTGGCAATGTAAATGACATATACATCTACTATCCTAGATGTGATGCAATTCAAAATGACAGGTTATCAACATATGACCATCTAGTCCAAATACGACCACTTGCCACTAGAGGCTCCTGCAGCATCTGTACCTGAAAGGGGTCCCCACAACACGGGGTGAGATATATGAATACATCTCAGTAAACCAGGGGTCCTTAGAGCATCTCTTCACCCCATAGTTCACTTCATAGTATAATAGCAATAACAGTAAATAATGCAGTAAATACATATCCATGCAGTGTGTAAAACATCTCCAAGAGAGATCCCTCAAGCTATTGTTGTCCTAAGGATACTCAGATGCAAATAGTCCTACTGATCAAAGAATCTACCAAGTATGATTTATGCATCGTCATGCAACATACAAACATAGGGAAACACTATCATATGTCACACCGAAAGCATACGCATACGTATAACAAAGCATTAAACTACTTTATTGCATTTACATACACTATCAACAACCACTGCCCATTCAGGGCTTGGTCGAACAATAAAGGAATTTACACCTAAGGTCCGAAGGCTTACCTCAATGCTCCAATTCAACCTTTGTTCACCAACAACTTTGCAACCAATCGAACTTCGAATTCAAGCTACAACTTTTCAAAATACACACCTACACTAATGTGTCACACAATCAATCAATACAAGTTAATGAATATCAACATATTCATCAACAAAATAACAATTCCACACCACAACTTGGCATGAACTTACCTATCCAAATGAGTTAATCAAGCTCCATAGCTTGCTCCAATGGGTGGTCACTCAAAGTTGGTCCACTTGCCTCAATCTTAGCAACACAAGGGACACAATCAATCAATCATCCAACTCACTAATTTCTCAAAATGCTAGAACATCCATAAGCCCAAGCATGAATTCTTCCATATATTGAACAATAACCAAATGACTATCTAAACTCATTTCTACCGTTTATTGATTATTTTTAACAACTTTTACAAAGGGGTTAAGCTTAAATCAAACTCAAACTCATACCACCGACAAGGACACTATTCATCATCTTCAACCTCATGAAATATCCATGAAAACTAGATTTGAAGAGTGAAAATTTACCATAAAAGGTCACATAACCAAGGAATTTTGATCTCCTAAGCTCACATGGAAGGAATGCCCTCAAACTCCTCCAATCACCAAGTGGGTCAAATTCTTGGAAAGGAGATATCTCTCTCCACAAAGCTTCCCATCCCAACCAAGCTTGGATTCACAATGAGGGAAAGATTCTAAGTAGTTTTGGCTTTGGAGTTGTTGGATTTGGTTAAGAAATGGAGTGGCTAGGGTTTTGCTCTCCAGAATGGTTTCTCCCTCCCTTTCCCTCTCTGTTTCCGCCGCAGGTGAAGAAGAAGAATAAGGCTTGGCTCTTGTTATTTCAACTTAACATAGGTTAAGTTATTTCCACTGGATATAAACTCATCTATCTATTCAACTCTATTCACCACCAATTTTTAACCAATGGTATGAAATATTTTTCTAGAATCATTTCTAATTTTACTTTTATATTTTGGTACTTTTTCCTACATCCATTTTTATCCCATAATTTTACTGACTGCACTTTTACCTCAATAGTGACCCTAATTTATATAAGTAGGCTTTATACTTAATTTTACTCACTAAGGCCATCATAACCTTAGTAAATCTCTCAAACCAGGCACGAGAAGATTGTTTCAATCCATATAAGGGTCCGTTTGGATGAGCTTTTTTTTTCAAAAGCTGCTTTTTTCAAGAAAAAAGCACTTCTCGATTTTAGTTCATTTGGATGTCTGCTTTTAAAAAAAACAGAAGTCACAAAAAAAGCCAAAAATCTACTTTTTCTAGAAGCTAAAAATTTTAACTTCTAAGAAAAGCAAAAGTCAAAAGCCAAATATTTTTTTCAAAAACTAAATATTTTTATAAAAGTATAAATAGCTCTAACTTTTATAAAAAGCACTTCTAAAATAAAGAAGAGATAAAAGTTACTTTTTTTAGAAGCCCAAACAAACGGGCTCTTATGCCTTTTTTAACCTGCAAACTTTATTTTCTCCGTCCATAAAGTCAAAGCCAGGTGGGATTTTCATGTAGAATTCTTCTTCTAACTCACCATTAAGGAAAACATTCTTCACATCAAATTGATTCATATCCTAGTTGTAATGGGCAACAAGGGACAACAAAGCTCTCACAGTATTAATCTTTGCAACTAGGGCAAAAGTTTCTTCATAATCAATACCATAGGTCTGAGAGTACCATCAGAATTATATTTCAAGGCATAAACCCATATGCACCCTACTTCTTTCTTTCCATCAAGTTTATCAACAACCTCTCATGTTTTATTTTTCTCCAAGGCATTCATTTCATCTTGCATGGCTCAAGCCCAATTCTCATCTTTTAAAACTTCATGTACTGATTTTGGAATTGAGATAGAATCTAGTGCTGAAATAAAGCTTTTGTGCTGCACATAAAGGTTACTAGAAAGGACAAAATGAGAGATAGGGTGTTGGGTACAAGATGGAAAAGAATGACAAGATTTATGAATACAAGATCTTTTCCCTTTTCTTAGAGCAATAGATAAGTCATCAGAGGTAATGGGTAAGCTATCAGAAGCAATAGGAAAATCATTATAGGAAACAATATTAGGTTCAGAAACAGAAGAAGTGATAATATTAGGGTCAGAAACAAGAGATTCAGGACTTATCAGTAGTTCAGACGATTGAGGTTGCTGGTGAAGCAATGTCAGCTGCTTTCTCCCGTGATATACCAACTCAAGTGTCATAATCCTCCGTATTTTCGGTGTATTGGATGGGCCAGACACAGAAGAATCAGAAACAAAAAGGAAGAGGTGTAGGAGAAGAAATGGAAAGTCCAGACTTAAAGAAAGAAAGTGATGAATGTACAGAAGAATTTCTCTCCCCCTAAAGATGAGGACTTGGGAAAAAAGATTCAAATTCATGAAATATGACATCCATTGAGACAAAGGATTTTCGACTAGCAAGATGATAACATTTCTAGCCATTCTTATTAGGTGCATGACCAAGGAAGATACATTTGAGAGCCCTAAGATCCAACTTATACAATGATGTTTATGAACGTGGACAAAGACAACACACCTAAACATTTATGGCTGAAGACTCTGCATAGAGGGAACAAAGGGAAAGAATAAAGTCATTGAATGAATAGGACTTACATTATCAAGGACTCAAGAGGGCAAGCGGTTGATTATAAAATCATTTTATAAAATCGAAAGAATAATTGTGGTACCTCATATTTTTCATGCATTAAATAAACCCAGGTTAAACGAGTGCAATCATCAATGAAAGAAATAAACAATTTATTACCATAAGCATGAGAAACTTTAGAAGGACCCCAAATATCAGAATGAACAAGATCAAAAGGCTCAACACTTTTAATGGTACTAGAAGGAAAAGAGACACAATGGTGTTTAGAAAACTCACAAACATCACAATGAAAAGACTCAACATGCTTAGACAAATATAATGATGGGAAATAAAGACTTAAGCAAACAAAATGGAGGATGCCACAAGCGTTTATGATGGAGCCAAATCAAAGAGTCAGCAGTAAACTGAGACTGAGTCAATAAGGCGTGATCCTTGCTCCTTAGCACCCCCAATCGTCTTCCCTGTGACGAGATCCTGAAAAACATAGTGAGTAGGGAAGAAAGTTACAATACAATTCAAAACTTTGGTAATTTTATGGATAGAAAGAAGATTAGTGGAGAGTTTGGGAACATAAAGAGCATTTTGGAGATGTAAGGAAGGCTGTAAATATATGTTATCAGAACCTGCAACTAATGTGTGTGAGCCATCAACTACGGCTATCGTATAGGTGCCAATAGTTAGGTTATAAGAAAGAAAGAAGTCAGGACAATAAGCCATATTATCAGTAACACTAGAATCGATAATCCAAGAATGTTTAAGATCAGTACAAGAAGCAAGAAAATAATGAGTAGTGGAACTCATACCATTCATAGCCAAAGCACTAGTACTAGATGGCTTACTCAGAGAATCAAGCATAGTCCGAATCCGCTCCAACTTATCTCGGCGAATAGAAATAAATTTCGAAGATGCACCATTGGAACCTGCTATAATGCTAAAATAACCTCAAAAGAAACAAACCAATCTCAAATTATAAAAAATTACCCCAAAGGTATTTGGAGAGTCCAAACAGAGGCAGAATTATCACATCTGCCAAAAGGAACCAAAAAAAGGGCCAAAAAGACTGCAACTTGAGGTGAAAACCACATAAACGCAAACCCAGATGACGTCTGAATGAAGAGAAAAACACAGATCTAGAATCGGGAAGAAGAGATGATCAAAACCGTGGTGGTTCGAGGCAAAACGGTGGCTGCATGCGCCGTCACATGCCAGGGAAGTGGTAGGGCGTGAGTCCCACGCGCAAAGAATTGAGGCCGCGTGTGAAAGCTCGGGAGGCTTCCGGCGGCTTTGGGCTTAGCACGACGAGGTCTTCCGGAGGTAGTGGTCCTATCTGTGGCTAGTCGAAGTTCTAAAGGTCACCGTAACAATGTTTTCTGGTGATGAACAGTAGCAGGAACGGTGTTTTTGGGCTGTTTGGATCACAGGAACAATGTTTTGTGGTTGTTTGGGTCGTTTTGTGACTGGGAAGTATCCGTAGATTGATAGATTAGGGAAAAAGGAGTGTATCGGTGGTCCTCTTGGTCCAAAAGATCCCTGAAAAAAATTTCCAGTGGCGGCTGGTGGAAGCTAGAGGCAAAAAAATAGGGTTCCGCTCTAAAGGCGACCGTCGCAGAAGCAAAGCCCTCAGAATCGAGAGCTCTGATACCAAGTTGAAAAAGGGATGATATTATTTGATAATTGTGTATTACATATGTACAATTGCTCTCTAATTAAAAATATTAAATAACCTAATGGGTTAAGCCCAAAGAAGATTCTAGAATGGAAATAAACAAATATAATTATTTACAACATAAAGTAAGTTCAAAAGTATATAACTCGAGTCTTTAGCCTTTATTTATAGCGTTTACCTTTTGGGTATGGGCCTTGGATACCTCTAGAGTGTTTGCTAATTGACATGATTGTTGGGATAGAGATCTTATACTTTGATCTTGTAGCAATTAGGCTTGAATAGATTGTTACGATATGTATCAGTTCATAACAGAAATAAAAATTAGGTACCGTGAAGATTTGTTCTCACTCAAAGGATGAAGAACCTTTCTTTGGACTTTAGATAGATGCCATTCGAAGAGCCTTTATGGTGCAGTGTCTTTCAACGGTGTCTTTGGAGTTTGGATACCGACAATAGAATATGTCCTATTGCATTTGTTGATGCAAACATTGAATGCAAGGGTAGTTTGTCTCTAGTTTACATTTGGGTGCCATTGGTGATTGAAATTGTGGAAGAAGATACTCTTTCATGATTTCGATAATCTTCAACTCTTGTAGTCGATTACACACAATGTTGTCCACTACCAAAACTTTCAAGTTTATATTTTCCTGTTTTGCATTTGAAACACAATTCTAGAGAATCCTAGTTGTTCACTACAAGAGTCATGTAGTCGACTGCATGCAAACTAAGAGGTTAGAAAGAAAAAAAAAATTGTTTAGGTTAATTTTTTTTCTTCGAGTGCTCTTATATATAGTCGACTACACCTACCTTTTAGTTGATTCCATACGCACCAGAAAAAAACAGTTACAGTATTGAGTGCTGAAGTTGAGGAGAATCCATATTTCAAATTTAAAAGAGCTTTTATGTGAGAGTGTGTTAAAAAATAATATAAATCGTTAAAAAAGCAATAACCACGTTTCAAGTTCAAGGGGCTTTTACATGAGGAGGGGGTGTGTTAGAAAATAATATAAAAGAAAAAGTGTTTGTCATTTTAAATGACATAAAGTTATGTCATTTCAAGAGAGAGATAGACACAAGAAATTATTTTTTTACTTAAAATTTAAATAAAAAAAATCACTCACTTTCTTTCCCATGATTTTCATTTCATGTGTCTATATCTCTCTTAAAATGACATAACTTATGCCATTTAAAATGACAAACATCAAACTCTAATATAAATCATTAAAAAAGTCATCACCCAACACCTTAAACAAAGAATCACTTTAACCCAAAACTTTAAGAAATTGAATAAGGACCTTTTTATATTTTATATTATTTTCTAACAAATAGGGGGTTAATTCTCTTGTCCGTGTTTACTGTTTACAAATGGCTTCCTTAGTCCATTTCATGCTTATTGTGCTTAATCAATCTTAGGTTAACTTATTTTACTTATAGTTTTATCAAATTTTTAAACAAGTCTAAATAATTTTAAAAAAAATTAATCGAATCTTATATTTTTAGAGGTTTTTAAAAAGATTCATAAAGTTCAAATAATTTTTCTACTTAGGTCCCTCGACGCGGTAAAAACAAGCAGAACATTGACAAAATTCTAAAAACATTACAAACAATCCTAAAGTTCAAAACTGGTGGGTCGTTGGTAGTTTACAGTTACTTTTTTGCAAGATTATTTCAGTGCTTCCCATGTTTCTTGGATAGGCAAGTCTGCTATAACCAAATATGTTTCTTGCGGAAAAGCGGACTCGTAGATTCAACAATTAGGAAACTTTTTTAATATTAATTGAAGGGATATATTTTTCTCATGTTACATAGAATAACATATTTCTCCTACTTATACATCAAAAGGTAAGTAAACATTTATTTATTTTAAAAATAATAAATCTTATATGCTTTATGTTTATGGCATGAAATAACTAACCTCCTAAGATGAAACTAGTATTTACCATAACTAAAATAGCAGCTAGTATGTATATTATTAGGAAAAAACTATTCTCATGTCACATGAGATAAATTTTCTTTCCTACACACCCTTCGATAATTGTGTCACTTTTTTTTTATTTTTATTTTATTTTTTCAGGTAGTGGAGCCCACTAATTTGATAATTATCTCATTTAACATGAGATTAATAAAACTCATATTATTATAACCGAATATGAACTGTCTTAAAGGTTGTGTCTGGCCCGCACTGTTTTTTCTACCAACCAGACACTAGGGATCGCAATATCATCCGCAAGGGTACAACAAGGGGACATTTAGACGAGTCCAATCAACAAAGCAATATGTGGAAATTAATATTAATAGTTGCTTCCGTAATAGCTAAGACTCCCGAGTCAAGTCTATGAATAATCTCTCACCGCAAAGACAGCACACCCCATTACTGTTACTTACAAGGAAAAAGCAAGCAAGAATCCTCCACTTGCATTAAATTCTAGTTTAATTGAATCAATTGCTAGCTTCATCCCATGGTGGAGTTGCTTTGTTTACTCGATGGACTGCTCTTCTGAAAGCTTTATAGTCTCGTAACTTTGATGCTTCAACAAAGATAACTTAGATAAGGAACCTTTTTCTGTCAAAAGTTGCAATGCAGAAACCAGTAGCATATGCAAGATCCCATCACAATTATAAAACCATAATAAATCCACACATGATTCATCTAACCTGCTATTTTAATAATCTACCACACGCAAAACTGCTAATTACTTTCTTCTTTACCTTTTTCTTTTTTTCAGGTTGCAAAGACCAAGTGGATAAGAAAAAAAGTTTAAATAATCTGCAGTACTTTTGGGACCGAAATTTTAATATTCACTTGAGGTGAATCACCGCATACGCTTCATATTCATTTGAGCCTTCTTGGCTGAGAATAGTGCTGTCTGCTGAAGATGTGACCCCAACAAAACAATATTTTGTGCAATGAAAGCGTGCCATTGGTTAGTGTCTATACTCGGGCATTTCCAGAGTTAGAGGAATAGATTTGCACTTTATCTCTTTCTAACATGTGTCAACCAACGGTGGAAGAAGGCCCCAGGCAGAATATCTGAAAGCAAGTTCAAAGGGTAATTCTGATTAAGAGTGGATAGCAGTGACCTTTCTCATAACTGGGCCAACAGTCCCTATCTTCTCCATTTAAGAATCCCTCATGACGTTTCCAAACATCTTTGTCATAGTTCTCTGTTACACTGAAATGCAAGCTATTTTCTTCAGCCACTTCCAAGAACAGGTCCAATGAGTTGCCTCTTTTAGGGCACAAAAATATAGCCTCAGAAGATCCTGCTTTTGATAATAAGTGTTTGACAATACGAGCAAGGCCTCGGTGAAAATCCTTAAAGAAAGTGCTGTGAAAATGACCAATCAATGTCGTAAATATAAAGATAAGGATAGCATAAAGACCAAAACAAAAAGCGAGTCAAGCTGCATGCATGTGAATCTGCCAATGCATTTCGTATAAAGATATAACAGCCTTTTATCAACTTGAGAATAAATTTAGATATCTGAACATATCCAACTTTAAAAATTGAAACTGCTAAAAAGTTAACAAAAGAAAACAAAGAAAAGTAACGCCATTTGCCAACAATAACAAGAAAGAAAAATTTTATTCATCAGAAAAAGAGATAGCTTCTGCCAGAAAAACAAGAGACTTAGAGCCTCATGCTTACCAACTACGCTGAACTCTTTGGCTGGCTCTTATCCAAATTATTTTAAAAATAAAAATAAAAAAAAGGATGTAAAAGTCATGAAATAACATTTTCCATTAAGTAAGCAGTTACAGGCTTACAGCTGTATCACTAGAACTGCAAATAAGATTTTCATCTAAGAAAGGAAAAAGAGGTATAGAAACCAGGTATGTAACAGTTGAAAATTCAAAGAAAATCTTACCAATCACTTGCAACAATGATATCAAAAGTGTCAGCATCTTTAAAAGTATCTTCCTGATTCCAGTGAAGCATCATAGACTTCACAATTGTGTCCCCAAATGCTCCAGAGTTGGCCTCAATGTTACGCTGAGTATCTGAATGTCATGGAAAAGCAATCCTATTGAACAAGAAAATATTTCATGACAACAGCACATTCTCAAAAGGGCTATTGCTGCAAGCAATTGTTTTTTTCTTTTCTTTTCTTTTCTTTTTAAAAAAAAAGGACGGAGCCTTAGTTATTCGATGATTGGGGATGAGCATGCACAATGGGAAGAGAAATTTCTCATTAAGTACAAAGTGAGAATCGACAAATATGTACAGGAGCGTTCAACCCAAAAGCAATGGGTTAAGGACGCTGAAGCACACAAGCTGGTATTAATACCAACAGACTACATTAGGGTGGTGTTTGGTTGGGGGTATTCTTGAGGATGTCTATGCAAGTGAAAGTGGAAAAGCAAAACAGCCATGTTTGGTTCACGATTTTCTTCAATTTCCCCATCTAAGTGATTTGCATAGATTTCAGCATTTTGTGGTAGATAGCTAGGAAAATCTACTGTTAGGAAAGCCAATTTGTATGTGGTTTTTCAAAGATAGCTAGGAAAATGAAGCAAAACACCCAGTAAAGTTTTTCCCCACCAAACAATTTTTTTTAACATTTTCCTATCTATCTCACTTTATCTAACTTTCTTATCATTTCCCTATCAATTCTATTTCCTTAGTATTCAAAAAATTTCTCCTCAACCAAACGCCCCCTAGTTCTTTAAAAAAATTCTATCTTTAAATTGTTAGTTGTCTATACTTTTGCTTCAATGTTTCAACTTCAAATTATAAATGGTTTTACTAACATATTCATATATCGAACATCAGATGCTACGTACCAGTTTAAACCTAAAAATCAAAAGAAGTTTGTGCTTTAAAGAACTTTTAAGCTAACATAATAATTAGATCTATGCAGATGCAACAAAAAAAGCTGTAGGTAGCCCAAATGCTTGTCCAAGTCAGAGTTGTCCTCTGCAAGACTCATTTGAAACTTGAACCAGCTTCAGAGTTCAGAGCACTTGTTAACACATACACACCCCACCCTTCTGTGGATTAAATGTAAACCAAGTATAATTATATATACCAGAACTGTGCATAAGATTGTACATCAGTTCTGGATTTACTGTTATCATCTGTTAAGTGAGTTTTTATTGAAATCAGAGAAAGGGAGAGAGAGATGCAAGAATGAGAGCTTGATTGAGAGTGAGAGAGAAGAAAATCAGAAAATTGTTGGAAGGAAGTAATTTTCTTGTTTATTCCACGTAGTCAACTAACCTTTTATAACAAGCATTGAGCTAAAACGGTAAAAACAATAAATGCTATTTATAATTGATAACAATTTAGGATTGACACCAATCTAATCTTTTTATTACTAGACACTAATAAATGCCTAACACTGTAATATTGAAAATAGTGATCCCCATTAAAAAGTCACACCGTTGGGTCACCCAAAAAAAGCACAGAGACGTGAGGTGCAAGGTTATGCCCTTCTAATGGAGGCTCATTCAAAGGCGGTCCCCCAGAAGACCTAGTGCTGGGATTGTGGGTCGGAGGTCAGCCTTGAGACGCTCATCGCTCTTGTCTAGTAATTATACTAGTAAGTTCTTGTTATTACTAGAATCCAGAATATTGTTTCTTATGCCCTGCAAAACAAAACGTGTTTGTGTCTCCCCTAAAAAAGTTACTCTCCCCTAATCAAAAGGCAAAGACAAGCCAGCCAAACTCTTAAAATTAAGTCAAATAACAGAAACTTTCATTTAATAAAAATAGAAACAAGCTAGCAATTTACTGCACAGAAATAAGAAAACTTCAACAAAGTTTTTCTTTTACTTCCCTAACCTGTTTGTCCAGGTATGAAAGACTAGCTTTACTTTCAATTAAAAAAATAAATAAGCTAGCAATTTACAGCGCAGGAATAAGAAATCTTTCACCAAGTTTTTCTATCACTTACCATTCTGTTTGTCCACATATTGACAGTGTAGCTTTGCTTTCACCTTTGTTTTTTCAAAAAAAAATAAAAAATTGAACTAGCAATTTACTGCGTTGGACTAAAAAAACTTTCACCAATTTTTTCTATCACTTCCCAACCTATTACCTAGCTTTGCTTTTCTAATATTTTTTCTTTAGTGGTTTTTTCCTGTCCGTAAGAAAACTAAAAAAAAAAACACTGAAATTGATATGTAGAATAACTGTCCACACTCTTAGACTATCACTTCCATATTGTCAGAAGTAGGACACATAAGTCTACAGAGAGCACAAAAAAATATCACGAAATTGCAATCAAACTCATCTGATTGGTCAACTTCAACTCTCTGGTAAAACTTTCAAAGCCTCTCACCAAGTTCGTCTATCACTAATCACCCTATCTTCCCTGTTAGAAGACATCAAACTGCAGTGAAAAACACTTCAGCAAATAAGTTCAAACAAGGTTTAGGGAAACAAATCAACCAACTATGGCATCAGAGGTGCTATCAAAAGTATATTTTACATATATAAGACACCTAACCTCTTTTATGAACAGAAGTTTAAAAGGTGATCACCAGATCTTAATCCAGTCGTTTCACGTTTATTCCCATTATCATAAAAAGAGAAAAAAATTGTTTAAATTTATACCCAGAAGGCACTGAAGTACCATTCTTTAGATCGGGTTACCAAAAAAGTATTGAATTCTTTAAAATACAATTAATTCTCTCTTTTAAAATCCTAAGAATTTAAGAACTACATATAACTAAACCCAAAAGGATACAATCAACTACTTGTGGATTTCCATCTGACATTACAACCTCTGATGCCTCAGTAACAGCTGCAATTACAAATCCAGCCAAGCCGTAGCCAGAACCAAGCTCAATAACTTTTTTAGACCTAAAAGAATAAATGCATACAAAGAAATTATACCAGCACAAGGTCACAGTGACAGAGAATGACAGTGGAAAAGATGCTTGCAATAAACAGAAGAACAAAAGAGGAAAAATAAAATTTAGTTATTCAAATTTGAATAAAATCTTCAGACCTGAATATATCTGCATGTGACAAGCAATAATGAGCAAGAACATCTTCTGATGGCCAATTACCTGCAGAAGACATAGTGAGTTTATAAGCACGGACTATGGAAAAAAAAGACGAAGTCAGGATCACGATTTAAAAGATATTAAGAATTGTAAGGGTGAGCATGACAGCATTCCCAAAACATATTTTTTTAAAAAAATTTAATCTGGGGACCAGAAACAGTTAGAAATTGTGTTTAATAAATCCGGTTTATTTTTTTATTCCAAAGAATGAACGGGTAACCCGGGAACAAAAACTAAAAAAGGAAGAAACAACTTTTTTTTTTTTGTTTCTTCATTCTCAGGCACACTATTTATTAAGTACAAATTGTGGAATGTGTTATCAGCATTTGAAAATTGAAAAAATAAAAAAGAAACTCTCTATTATAATGTGTTTCTGCCCAAAAACTCTTCCTATGCATAAAGATAAAAAAATTATTGCTATCCAAAAATAGAGTCAGAGAACAGAAAAGTTGTCATACACACACTAAGTAACTGAAATGATCAACTACTATGTTTCATCCAAAATGTAAATCCTAATTTTCTCTTAAATACACATTAAATAAAAGTACTTCAGAAATGCATTTTTTTTTTACAACAGAACATTTGAGTATAAATTATAATGCTTCCTCTAGTATGGAATTTGACATAAAAAATTAACAAGCTATCAAAAATTACTTTTGCTTTATATCTATGTTATGGAATTTGAATATTTAATTTGTTATACGACTTATTATGGACTGTTATATATATTAAAAAATATTATTTAATATCAAAACATGTCCTAACGTGTCGAAATATGACATTTTTTAGAATTAACATGTCGTCGTGTCGTGTCATGGCTCGGTGCAACATAGCTCCCTACAAAAAGAAAATAACTATATATATATATATATATATATATATATATATATATATATATGGTAAAATCATTTCTCCAGTTGCTAGACGTCCAGCAATAGATCTTATACCGTTGATTGGTTGCAATTCCCCACATTTAATGCTTTCATCAACCTTTGTATAGTTATGATTCTCCGAATTTATTTGTTGGACGTCAAGCGGCTTGAGAAAAGTAAAGCCCTATATATATATATATATATATATATATATATATATATATATATATATATATATATGCGAAAATTGTTTCTCATGTCACAGGAAATAAAGTTATCCCCTGCAACCCCGAAACTACATCGTTTTGAGGGTTGAGAGAATAAATGAGGGGTGTTTTGATAATTTTGTTCATTACCTTTATTATATAAATTTTACCAAAACACCCCTCATTAATTCTCTTAACCCTCAAAACTACATAGTTTTGGGGTTGCAAGAGATAACTTTATCTCATGTGACAGGAGAAACAATAAACCCTATATATATATATATTATATATATATATATATATATATATATATATATATATTGTAAATACTAGAATTATTTTATTATTTGGTAATTTTGCAATAGTCAGTATTTTGGGCTTAGCCCATTAGGTTTCTTTATTCTCTTTAAATAGAGAACTCTTGTACAGATAACACACAGTTTTATAATACAAATATATTTCTTTCAATTTGGTATCAGAGCTCTCGATCCTGAGGGCTCTGCTTCCGCATCTACCGTCTTAAAAAAGAGAATCCTTATATATCGCCTCTCGCCGCCATTAGCCGCCGTCGGAAAATATTTCCGGGGGACCTTTTGGACCGAGAGGATCACCGTTCGACGTTCCAATCACTGTTGTCGTTGAAATTCCATTGTTGACCGCCGTTGACCGTCGTTGACCAACGTCTCCGGCGAGTTTTCCAACAATTCACCCACGGCTGTGACCACCACGACGAGGCGACCTCCTCTGTCCATGACCCACCTTGAGATCCTATCCGACGCTCCCTCACGCGCGTGGAAGAGACGCGTCGTTCCCGGAGCTGCAGTGGCGTGTGGGGGCGCGTGGAACACCCCCTTCACGCGCGGCCAGTACAAACCAGCTCGCCTCCTTCTGAGTGTGGATCTGTGATTATCTTGGGTTTTTGATCCCGTTGCAGCCGTCCCACGGTGTTTCTTCTTCTCTTCGTTACTGTTCCGGCCACCTTGTTACTGTTCCGGCCATATTTGTTACTGTTCTGGTCTCCTAGTTACTATTCCAGTGACATTCGACCTTTATCGTTCTGATCAGTCAGTTTTTTAGCAAATTTTATGTCTGACGTTGAAGATAATCCGACAATTCAGCCTGATAATCTGATAATTCAGCCACCTGTTAGATCCTCTATGGCTGCTTCTCTTAATCCAAACGATCTACCTGCTCTCCATCAGAATTATCGTCTCAATGGAAAAAATTATTTGCAGTGGTCTCAGCTGGTTCGTACAATTCTCAAAGGGCGTTGTAAGATTGCTCATCTTGAAGGACCTGTTATTGCCAAAGCATATCCAAAATTTGCTGATTGGGATGATGAAGACTCTCTTATTATGACATGGCTATGGAATTCTATGACTCCCGAGGTTAGTCAACATTGCATGTTCTTACCTACTGCTCTTGAGATCTGGAAAATTCTTCATCAGACCTATTCAATGAAACAAGATGTTGCCACTTGCTATGATCTAAGGAACAAGATTTTTCCTACCAAGCAGGGCTCTTTATCTGTGACAGAGTATTATGGAAATCTGAATGGATTATGGACTGAGCTAGATCAGTATGATAGTTTGAAGATGGAGTGCAGGAAGGATGCAACCACCCTGGCTTCCTCTGTTGAACGACATCGAATCTTTGACTTTCTTTGTGGCATCAATTCAGAATATGACCCTATTCGGGTTCAAATCCTTGGTAAGTAAAAATTACCTTCTCTTTCTGAAGTTTTTCATACTGTCAGGGGTGAAGAAAGTCGTAGGAATGTCATGATGGACACCAAGTTGTCTGAAGGATCTGTCATGATCTCATCTAAAGTCACTATTTCAACTGCTTCTGACGAGTCTGCTATGATCTCAGCTAAGTCACCTCAGGGGTCTTCTTCCTTTAAGCCCAACAAAGAGGGGCATTGGTGCAATTATTGTAAAAGACCAGGTCACACAAAAGATGTTTGCTACCGTCTTCATGGGAGGCAGCAGGTTTTAGAGAAGCTTGGAAAGCCACCTCACGTGAAGATTTGAGACGTGGTCAATCTTTCTTGACCCCTTCAGACATTCCTCCGGTGAATGAGACACAAATGCCTGGTGAGTTTACTACTGTTCGCCGTGAGGAATTGGAACGGCTCAGGTCCGTATATGACTCCCTCAATAAACCTTCTAGTACTGTACTTTGGCCATGACTGGTAAGAACTCATGCACTCATTCTTTTATCGCTTCTTGTACTGATTTCAAAACTTCATGGATTGTGGATTCTGGTACTACTGATCATATGACTTGCTGCAATGATCTTTTTCTTTCTTATAATCCTACTATTGGTCTCCGTACTATAGCCGTAGCTGATGGATCACACACATCAATTGCAGGTTCTGGCAATATTAAAATCCACAATCTATGAGGTTTTGAAATTAATGCAAAAAGCAATAAGAGATTGAGAGCATGTGTTTTTACCATTCATAGCCAAAGCACTAGTACCAAAGGGCTTACTGAGAGATTCGAACACGCACCTAAGTCGATCTAATTCCTCATAACGAATAGTAGTAAACTCATCAGGCGCATGCAAGGCCTTATACACAGTAGGGATACCAGAGGAGGTTAAAAATGACTGACCACGTGAGACTGACTTACCAAGCTTCTCCAGAATCTATTGCTTCCCATGAAGACAGTAGCAAACATCTTTTGTGTGACCCGATCTTTTACAATAGTTGCACCAATGTCCCTCTTTGTTGGGCTTAGAGGGCTTAGAAGACAAGGACCCTTGAAGAGGAGGCTTAGCCGAAATCATAACAGACATGTCAGTGGGCTTAGAGTCAAAAAGGGCTGGAGTAGTGATGTTAGATGAGAGCATAACAAACCATTTGAACGACTTGGCATCCATCATAACAGCCCTGCAACTTTCTTCACCCCTAAAAATGTGAAAAACTTCAGAAAGAGAAGGTAATTTTTCCTTACCAAGAATTTGAACCCGAATAATGTCATACTCAGAGTTGAGGCCGCAAAGAAAATCAAAGATCCGATTACTTTCAACTGAGGCTCCAGGATGGTTGCATCCTTGCTACACTCCATTGTCAAACTTTGATACTGATCAAGCTCAATCCACAATCCATTCATAATGCCATAATATTTTGTCATAGAAAAATATCCCTGCTTGGAAGAAAAAATCATATTCCTCATATCATAGCAAGTGGTGACATCTTGCTTCATTGAGTAAGTCTTCGTAAGAACGTACCAAATCTCAAGAACGGTATGTAAGAACATGCAATGTTGACTAACTTCAGGAGTCAGAGTTCCATAACAACGTCAAAATAAGAGAGCCTTCATCATCCCACTCAGCAAAATTTGAATCTGTTTGGCGAGGACAATCCCTTCAAGATGAGCAATCCTAAGACGTCCTTCGAGGATCGTACGTAGCTGGGACCATTGTAGATTATTTTTTTCCATTAAGACGATAATTCTGATGGAGAGTGCGAAGATCATTTGGACAGAGAGAAGCCATGGTGTGTGTAACAGGTTGTGTAGCATTTGGTGGAACGGTTGCAGTGCTCTCAGCGTCCGACATAGTGCTTAAAGATGAAAAATGAACCATTAGACACAAATAAACAACACAAAAAGAGTGGGTAAGTACCACTAAAGCCTTTGAACATCCCAAGTGGTAACAAATAAGACAGATCTGATCGAAGGAGGCTTGAGTGACCCAAAAAAATCCTATTTTTATGGCGAGATAAAAAACCCACTATTGGAAAAGTGTCTGATCAAGAAGGTGAGGACAGGTCTAGTATCAGGAAGGCAAGACGATCACAACCGAGGTGGTCCAAGGTAGAACGGCGGCGGCACGTGCCTTCACGTGCTGGGAAGGTAGTTGGCTTTTGTGGAATGGTGGTTTTCGATGGTGCAACCTGTTCAGTGGTGGTCAGAGGTGAAAAACTGCCGAAAAAATGGTCGGTCGGAATATGAACAGTCGTTGGATGCTTTTACGCTCAATTGGAGAAGCGTGGGGTCTTTTTCTAGTCGTGAAATTGTTGTAGATCAGTAGATGGCGGAATTTTAAGATGAACAATGGTCTTCTCAGTCCAAAGAGGTCACAAAAAAAAATTTCGGTGGCAGCTTGTGACATCAAGGTGACCAGAGATTGTCAAAAAAGGTTTCTGCACTCAAGGCGATAGCTGCGGAAGCTAAGAGGGCTCCCAGATTGAGAGTTTGATACCAACTTGAAAGAAAAAGTGAATATTATTGCTAGTGTATAGAATCCAAACAAAAGGTTACAATATATAGAAGACTAATGTGCTTAAAGGAATAAATCCAAATACTATAAAGGTAAGGAGTCCTAAGAAGATAAGGAAACAAATAATTACAAATAAGGAAACAAATAATTACAATATCAACTATAGATAATTCTAACATTTACAACATTACTCCTTTGTAATTAAAAGGTCACTGGTTCTAATCCGAGAAACAACTTATTTGCAAATATGCAAAGGTAAGGTTGCGTATAAGGATTGCCCACACCCCATCATCGCTAGTCAGGGTTTGATGGGGAATGGTTTATATATATATATATATATATATATATATATATATATATATGGAAAAACTGTTTGTCATTTTAAATGACATAAAGTTATGTCATTTTAAGAGAGAGAATGAGAGATAGACACAAAATAAATAAAAAATTATTTAAAATTTAAATTAAAAAAAAAACCACCCACTTTCTTCCCCATAATTTCCTTTCCTTGTGTCTATGTCTCTCTTAAAATAACATAACTTATGTCATTTAAAATGACAAACATCATACCCTATATATATATATATGTATATATATATATATATAGGTTAAAAGTTTGTCACGTTACAGGACAAACTGTTAACTTTCCTACACAGATAACAACAATCCCATCAGCCCTTTTTCTATTTTCTTTTAAAAAAAATTTGGTGGATCCCAAATATGTTTATTTGTGCATGAAAATTAAAAGTTTATCATGTAACATGACAAACTTTTAACCCATATATATATACATATATATATATATATATATATATATAAAGAAAAAGAGAAAACACTAATGGAGTAAAGCCCACAACATATCTAACAAGGGAAATCCCCCAAAAAGTTTACACCAAATAGTTGTCAACAGCCTAATCTTATCCCAAATAAGCTTACTAAGAGTTAAGACAAAGAGACCTTAAAAATACAGGGGTTACACTGTTAGAAAAATCTAGAACGTATACCATAATATCATTATTATACCTTAAAATAGTTTAGACTATCTTATATGATCTCTTGGGAATGGTTTTCATATTTCCTTAAATTTCATGATTTTTTTTCCCTTATTTAATTAGGACTAGAAGTCTAAGTTATCAAATGCGGATTACGGTATGTCGTGGCCAACCCCAAAAAATACTATAGCGCTATAGCGGGTTGTGGTTACGGAAATAGCGAAATAGATATATGACAGAAATAATGACAAAAAGAAGCATTTTTTAAAGGCAGAGATAGAAGAAGTGACAAAGAGAGACACAGATAGACTAAAAAACCCTTAAAAAATTTCTATTACACATTTAAATTTAGGACAAAATTGACATTTTGCCTTTTGACAGCAATATGTCTGCAAATGTGATCGCAATGGTTGCTATTGCGTTCTGGTGCGACGCGACGCGATTTCTTGCTGCAAGGAACTGCAACGCCCATACGGCGCGGCTCGCGGTGCTATTGCGGCGCAATTAACTACTATTTAGTCTACTATCAGTATAAATAGGGTATATTGTTTTGTGACATATCATATCACATTATATCAAACATCAATTTCAGACTATTCTCTCTTTGCTTCCTTCCCTACCTAAACCCTATAATTTCAATTTCAACATAGTATTAGAGTGGTACCATCGTCTATGACCTGCCTCGTCATATTCCGCTATCAAGTTTCCTAAAATTTAGAACTTCATTGTAACGACATCATTATCATCATGATTCTTTTCTTCTTGTCAGCTGTGCACAAATTACAATCACCTTTTTCTCTCTGGTGCATCTTTGTCAATGGGCATTTCTACCTACTACTTCCCCACACACGCATAAGTGTTTTTTTGTTGTGTCATCATTCCAACAACATGTCATTGTTTTTTCAGTCATCGCCCACCACTGCCAACTGCACCGTCCAGCAAACTTTCAAGGCGATGATCACACCATTAATCTTACCTCATCCAGATTGGTCTATCCCTGGTGGTTTCAAGCCAAATTGATCTCCCACGCACTCTCACATATACATATTCCCTTCTCTCTCACCTCTACGCCATTGCTGGTGTAGACCTACTGTTGTCTCAGCATCAACTACACCGCCGACCACACCATTGTCGTCAGTGGTCTCTAATCAACCAAACCACCAAGCTACACCATCATTGGAGCTTTCACGCACCGCCACAACCCATCAGGCCATCATTTCATCTTCTGGCAAGTAAAAGCGCATATGTCCATCATTCTAGTTATTGTTGGCGTCACATGACTATCCTCTTTCCAGATCTACCCTCATTGTTTAGGTAGTGGTCGTTGATACCCACCTTTAAGCCAGCACTGTTGACACATCACCTTTCCTTTGGGTTCTTTGGTCTTTTGAATTTACCTAGCCTTTGCTTAAGCAAAATTGCCTTAAAGCATGATTAATCCCTCTGAATCAACACTCAACATCTGGTACACTAGTACACAAAATTCATCTATTAATGTTGTCCGCCCAATTGGTTCTATTCCAATGCAAGCATATCTTTGAGTGGGAGAAAGTTGGAAGGTGTTCCCAAATAAAGTCTAGCCCTGCCAGTCTTTGTCCTAGACGTATTTTGGCCCCAGTCTTTGTCCTGGCCATGTCTACTTGGCCCTAGTTTAGCACCTACTTCTATTTGCTACACTTACATTTGTTTGGTGACCCAAACCATCCGGTGTTTTTCGTATTCTATATTTCTAATCCCACCGATGATCATTTCAGTGAATTCTTTCTAACAAATAAGTCATACATTGATGAATTCTTTCTCACTAAGGAGTCATCCTTGCAATAAATTCTTCATGGCCACTGATGCACACCAGCCTCAATTTCAAATTTAATTTTTTTTTGGGTCTCCCAAGTTTTCTTCTAGTTTGAAGTTTCCAAATGCTATTCTAGATGAACTTGAAGGAGAGGTTTTAGTTCTCATTGTGTATAATTGCTTGCCATGATACTTTCACAGATGATCATTCCATCAATATCTCTTCTTCCTTGGTCATGCAACATGCCAACTAAATTACCTTTCTAGTTGTGCTTGTCTCTCCAACGTCTCCAGCAGCATCCCTGAGTTCCTTTCTAGCCATGTTTTGTGGAGTTTATATTATATTGTTTGGTTATTTTTTATTTTTAAAGGGTTCATTTGTAGCATGGTTAGAGCTTAGTAAGCTTCATCTCGAGGGGGAGGATTGGAATATTTAGAAAATATTTCATAATATTATAACTGTGCATTGTCCACCCTTCAAGTCCAGTGGGCTCTCATGTGAGGGGGCGTGTTGAGATATATAAAACCATTAAAAAGCCCTCACCCATTAGCTTAAGCTTTTGGGTTGAATTGGTTCTTTACATGGTATCAGAGCCTCGGTGTACCGGGTTCGATCCTCGCCGCCCCCCACTTTCTTTCAAGTGGAATTTTTTTGTTCGCACAGGTAGGTGGGCCTGTGCATTGTCCACCCTTCAAGCCCAGTGGGCTCTCGTGTGAGGGGGCGTGTTGAAATATATAAAAACCATTAATGTAGCCTCACCCAATAGCTTAAGCTTTTGGGTTGAATTAGTTCTTTACATGGTATCAGAGCCTCATGTCCCGGGTTCGATCCTCGCCGCCCCCCACTTTCTTTCAAGTGGAATTTCTTTGTTCGCACAAGTAGGTGGGCCTGTGCATTATCCACCCTTCAAGCCCAGTGGGCTCTCGTGTGAGGGGGCGTGCTGAGATATATAAAACCATTAAAAAGCCCTCACCCATTAGCTTAAGCTTTTGGGTTGAATTGGTTCTTTACAATAATTATATCTTAGAATAGTTTAGAGTATCTTAGATGATCTCTTATGAATGATTTTCATATTTCCATATATTTTATGATTTGTTTCCTAATTTAATTAGGATTAGGAGTCTACTATTAGTATAAATGGAGATTACTGCTTCGTCTTTTGTATCATATCATATCAAACCAATATCAATTTCAGACTATTCTCTCTTTTCTTGCTTCCCTTCCTAAACCCTATAATTTCAACACAATCCAACCAACTACACCAAATTGTACCATATATTGAAAATCAAACGTAATTGGTTGTAGTCCTAAAAGAAAGACTTCACTTCAATATAGAATATATAAACTTTAATAATGAGCTTATAGCTTATGTGTCACTTTATTCTGATCAGAGGTATTAAAACTTGTACTTCTCTAGGTTCGCAACAGAGGAGTATAAATCCGTCACCATATTCTTAGTCAACAATGATGAAAATATTTTTTGCCAATTTTTTAGTTCCTCCATGCTTAGAAAAGAAATAATCTAAGAGTACTTGTGAGTTGTGAAGAAACTTACAGACAAGCCCAGTGTTGTCAATGTTGTATCTGTCACAAATCTCAAAATCACTGAGGTCGGCACGGTTGTCCACTCTTTGTCTGCGTAAACAAAATATACCAGTAGATAATTATTCAAAAGCATATCAATGCTCAACCCAAAAATGAGATTGTCATTTACTTCTATGGAAACTAAATGTTCTGTAGAAACTAAATGTAAGGTGCTGTGATAGGAAAACCAGAATCAATTTAGAGTATGCCTGTTTTGATAGAATTTACTTTCTGAGAACTATTTTTCCTAATTTCTAATGTTTGTTGTGAGATAAACCATTACTGAAAGAAAATAAGAACCTGTCCAACACTCTTCTCTTGTTGAGGTACTGAGATAAAAAATTAATGTATAGTTTTATCACAACTGTCCAACACTCTTATCCGAAGTTTCTTCAATAACTAAATTTATAATAAAAACAGAAAAGCACATGAACAAAAATAAACCCTAAAGCAACTGTAATTTCTTTTGCTAAAAATTATAGATTTCATCAGGTTCATTCATGTAAAACATATTTCACCAAAAAAAAAAAAATGATAAGAAGAAGAAATATAGACAATTTCCCTGTCATGCATCAATCAATCAGTTAGATGCTTGGAGAACTAACAATGAAGAAATTTGGAACATAACCAACAGAGTAAGCACCAAAAGCAAGAAAAACATAAAAACTGACGTCAAAAACAGTTGTGGAGCGCCAGGAATGGGTAAAGTGTAACAAACACGGGCATCCCTGGTGCTAGTGGAAGAACCATCGCATTTGTTTGATCCACGTTCATCTTCGATTACATGAGAAGGTATCAAGTTGAATCCATGACTCGTCCTTCTTGAAATGCGCTTAATACCCCTTTGAGATAGTTCATCTGCAAAAAAATTTAAAAAATTATTTAGAAAAAATAAAAACCAATAAAAGCATTTTGGCAAAGAAATCGTAGAAATTTTGGCAAAGAATTACCTTGGCTTGAAGGAGAAGGGTGAGAGAGAAGAGCTTGACGAAGTATTTTCCATCTCAAAGATGAAGCTTTCTCGTTCGTTCTGTTTTCCATAGCAGTTTTTCTTTTTCTTTTTCTGAGAAGTTTCGATTTTTCACGGATCAGTCAAAAATTGCGAGATCTTATGTAAGATATCTATAATTATTTTCACTCCCGTGAAAATATTCTATATCATTTGATATTTTTTGGTCACTGACATTTTTTAAGTCACTGATAAATTTGTAATTCATTAACATATTCTTAATCTGTCAGTGCAATTTAAACTTGTAATTTAAAGATATACGGGATAGGATATTGTGACACACAAATAATATCATGCACAATGTTACGATCACTTCTTAACCGTTGATTTCCGTCAATCAACGATTATCATTTATTGCGAATTAATAATTAATTATAAGTTTGATTTGAAAAATGATAATCGTTGATTGGCGGAAATCAACGGTTAAGATGTGGTCGTAACATTGTGCGTAACATTATTTGTGTGTTACAATATCCTATGTCAAGTTATACATAGCAACTATTAAAATTTTACTTTTTTGACAGAGTTTTGCTAATCAATTTTCCACGGAAGGTACAGAGCACCAGTGTATTAGAGAGAGTAAAATGATTAAAATAAAAAATTTGAGGTATTTATAGATTGCAGTGAATCACGCCTATTTTAGGCGTCACTGGTACACCTGGTTTGGACGTGACCCACCAGAAAGTGATACCTGGTTTGGGCGTGACCCCTGCCACCTAATTTTTTTTTTTTCATATATCCCCTCCCACCTAATTAAGGTGTGACATTATGTAATGGGTTTTATATTTCTCATGTTAAATGAGAATTGAAATCTCATGTTGTAAAGATAAAAAGCATGTGGAACCCATGTGTTAGAAAAAATTAGATGTAGAACCCATGTCAGCATACAAATCGAAGGGTGTGTAGGAAAATTTGAATTCTCAGCTTATGTAATACATGGGCAATTATTTTCAAAATAGCAATAAATTCATAATTTTTTATTAAAAATGTAATAAATTAATTTTTTTACCTAGAAAAAAGTGAAAGTCATAAAAAAAAGTCAAAATTTATTTTTTTTAAGCTACAAATTTTAAATATTAAAAAAAAAAAGTCAAAAGCCATTTTTTTAAAAAAAAAATTAAAAGTTTAAATAACTTTAACTTTTATGGAAAACACTTTTTTCCGAAAAAAAAAAAACTTTTTGGATAAGGCAATCCAATGTACACGCCCCAAATAGCATTGGCTCAGCTGGAAGATACCTCTAGTTTATAATAAAAAAAAATGAAAGTAGACTGACAAATATTACGGGTTTCATATCGCATGCTTTAACACGACAAAACGTTTAATGTCATTTACTATGTATGTGGCAGTGCGAGGTGTTATTGAGTAAAGTATGGTCAATTTTAAAACTATCTACCAATTTGGAATACTTTTAAAATTATTCCTCAGTCTGAAGCTTGTGGTGGTAGAAAAGGACTCTCTTCCAATAATTATAATAAGTTTCATTAGACTTCAAAATATACCTATAAACTTTAAATCTCGGCATTGAGCAGATATTCGAAAATATCTTTGTTTCAATTGCCAGAAAATTCTATATAAGGTATGTATGGCTGTGACCCAATGAAAGTGTTTTCCTTTCCAGATATATAAGTGGCTTTAGCATCATCAAGATAACTATTTTATAGTCCAAAATCAGGCGTAAGTCAACATTTATGTACCATATAGTGAATTGATAGGCATATTCATAAATAGAATGCAAATTGACATCAATATTCATTACATCGATATGAGAAACCTCTACAAAACTTATACTCAACCTTACAAACATTAATGAATCAAGAATTGTACAGACATTTATATACAAATAACATTACTTTTTTGGGGAGATATGTATAAATAACTTTGTTACTTACTACTATAACTGCACAATTATGTCATCTACAACTCAGTAAAGAGGGCACCCTTCAGCTTTGATCCCTTTAGCAGTTGGACAAGAAGCTAGAGGGCATCCATCCAAATCACTGCCCCACCAATCTAGGTTGATTTGCTTCATCCCCAAACACAAGTAAAGCAACACTCCCATGAAGGCTAATCCAGCATCAAGTCCCCCAGATAAGACATAGTTGTGCCGGCTCCACCAGCCACGGTAGTAGCGGTAAGCAATGAACCCTGAGGCAAAACCAACAAGAACCCAACTAGTGTAGTTCACTGGGGTACCTGGAGGCATTTCAGCTACTGCTGCTAAGAGTACGGGCATATTGATAAGTCTAATCCATTGTTTATCAGGAAAGGCCTTGTGTGCTAGCCAAACCAAGATAGGAGCTATTGCCCCAGCCAAAAAGAACCAGTTTATGGCCGAGTAATGTCCAAGATTTCCAAAAATTCTTTGAGGCCCTATCAAGCCCCATATCACAGATGCGTCATAGAATACATGATCTCTAGGACAAGTCCATGGACTACCTACTGGAATCAATTCTCTATTGCATATGTCTGGAATAGTGTTCATGAGCCACCATGCCGTTCCTAAATGCACCAATGCAGATATGGTGGTGCCAAGTATCTAAAAAGGAATCATGCAAGCAAGGGAATATTTGATAAAAGGTACTTTCAGATAAGCGGATAATGTGAACCATTTATAAAAAAACTACAGAGAGAACGTATGAGCAATATGTAAGTATATCTCGACCACAATAAAAAATAAAACATTAAAGAGAGTCATAACTAAAGGTTTATTGTTTGTCATTTAAAATGATGGTCCTTTTAGATAAATGTAGTATGTTTTTTCAATTTTCAAATTATAAATTTTTCTCTCCACTCTCTCTTCTCCAAATTTGTCCCTTTATCTCTCTTAAAAAGATATAAGTGTGTATCCTTTAAAATGATACACACTTTTCCCCGTAACGAATTATATGATAAGAGAAAAAAAATTTAAAAAAAAATGAAAACTTGTTTGCAAAAGTAAATTCGAGAGTCAGTTATGGATAGAAAAAGTTGAATACTAACCACACTAATATATCAACATTAACAGCACCTTTAACCCAACTTAATTGAAGTCAGTCGATGAACTCAAAGATAAATAAGAGAAGATTAAAACAAATAAAATAATAAAATATAAATACAAATAAAAATAAATAAATAAAATTAAAAATAAAAATAAAATAATAAAATACAATAAAAAATAAAAAATTGGGGAAGGGGCAAATAAGATAAAAGACAAGAAGGGGAAACAAAGAAAGGGGGGATTGAAGAGAAAAAGAATTAAAAATGGATCATGTGGAATATAGGAATAATAACAAGTTTAACCTTCCACCCTGCTTATAGCGTTTCTCCATTCCGTCCTAAGACACATCATCCGTCAATCTACATCTCACTCCATTAAGTCTTGTTTAACTACTTTTCCCTAGATAAGTTTCGGTCTACCTCTACCTCTTTTTGTGTCGAGCTCTTGGTAACAAACTTTTGTTCTTACAAGAGCATCTCGAAGCCGTCTCATTGCATGCCCAAAACCACCTCAGTCTATGTTTCCTTATCTTACAGTTACCGGTACTACTTTTACCTTTCGTCGAATATCTTCATTTTTTATCTTATCCATCCTCGTATAACCATACATCCTCATTTTATGCTACTCCCATTTTATACTCATGATGCCTATGTGCCGACCAACATTCAGCTCCATGTAACATTGCAGGCCTTAATGTTGTCCTATAGAATTTTCCTTTTAGCTTAAGGGAAATTTTGCGATCACATAGAAACCCATATACACTCCGTCATTTCATCCAACCTGTTCTGATTCTATGATTTGCATCCTCATCAATCTTATCACTTTTTTGCAAAATTGATCCCAGGTACGTAAAAGGATATTTCTTGAGTACCTCTTAATCAAGTAGATGCACGAGGTCACAACTAACCGCACTAATACATGTTATTCTAAAATTAATTGTGAAAGTTAATATCTTAAACATATTAAGTTATCTCATAAAATAAAAAATAACAAAAAAACAATTAAATCACAACATTAAAACATACAAAATAATAGCCAATTAAATATTTCCAACCACATTTTAAGTAAATAAAACATTAATTTAATATTTACAAGTTTTATGCAATTAACTATTAGCAATAATAAAACAGAAAAAATAAATATATGGGCTAATTTATGAAATTCACAAATCTGACTTATGCAAAATAATGATAAAACATGAAAGGGTTTCCAAATAAGTTATCTCATGTATCATAATTATTTTTTTGTGAGGGGGGAGGAAGAAACATGTCGTTTTGAAAAATTTCATATCAAAAGAGAGAAGCAAAACTCCCATATGTTTCTCCGTGAACCCAAACTGATGCGGTTTTGGGTTGCATTCCCAACATGAAAATGGTAAATTTGTAAATGATACTTCATGTTTTATCATTATTAAGAACAGGTTGGGCAGGTCACTATTTTTTTTCTTTTTTTCTTTTTTTAATCGCCCAAGATCAAGTGCTAGAGCTAGCACCATTACTCAACATAAAAATTCACTGTAATATAATTCTTCACTTCTATTAATGATGAGGAAGACTGGGTATGCAAACCTGTGCTACGAACATTGCTCTGGGAGGAATCTTCATGTAGTGACCAAGCTTAAAGTCCTCCAAAAAGAAAATCCCCTGTTTCATACTCCCGTTCCCATACACTTTAAACAACATGTTAGCAATAGGATATCCCGGGTAGACGTATCCAATTATGTACTCTGCGATCACATTCAAAGCTGGTGCCTTCTCAGGAACAAAAAAATTGTTGATGTTACCCATTTGAGAATTCAAGGTACAATATCAAACTATTTCCAGTTATATTTACCAGAGGTAGCACCTATACTTTTTGAAAGCTTTCAAATTCAACCATTTAAGTTTAGCCAATTCCGTGGTGCAATATGGATTTAGTTACAACAGTGCAACTGCTAGCATGCCAGTTTATGAACCACTGAATTGAATGAGTATAGTTCTTTGGCAGAATCCAACAGCCCATAAACTTTCACCTACTTGTTGCATCAGTGCAGTGTTGTACCTCAGAAATTGCTATTAAATTTTATAACGTTACCGCATGAAATGATGAAATTGCCATTACATAACCAAAATTGCAATATGTGTAGTATAACGTAGATCTGTACCTGATTTGTTGTGGCTCTGATTACTCCAATCGGAAGTGTGAACGATATGGCAACACCACAGGCTAAAAACACACCCCACCATGGCAGCTGGAGTTGCTCATTATAATATTCGCATATAAAAATAATTGCCGTGATGTTGAACAAAAGAATGCAAATAAACCACCATTCAGGAACTTGTTTATAATATTTTCTCATGAGCTTTGTGTGTATATCCATCTTCTTCTCTTGGAAGGCAGACTTGCTTAGCTGCAATATTTCACTGCAT
Organism: Gastrolobium bilobum; assembly: GCF_033153095.1. NCBI lineage: Eukaryota > Viridiplantae > Streptophyta > Magnoliopsida > Fabales > Fabaceae > Gastrolobium > Gastrolobium bilobum. The sequence continues at coordinate 73,858 of NW_026896706.1, read as the reverse complement.
CATTGAAACACTAAATTCAAAACCCACATTGACACACAATGTTTCAAAAATTAAAAAAAGAATAAACCTTGTACCTCCCATTGAAAAGCATTACATGAACAAGGGTTGCAGCAAGGCAAGCAAAACCAAAGCCATATGCCATAGCAAAATTGATACTAAGATAAAGAGGGCCCTCACGCTCATAAGCCTCCAGATCAAGGCGAAAGTTGGAGTTTACAATATCTGAAATGTTGTATTTTTGGCCATTGGACATGAATAGACCATCTGAAAAAATGGGAAATCTTCTTGCCTTGTAAATATTCAGCCAATAAGCAATGGGCGTGATAACATATATGTAAATGGCAAAACCAGCAGCAACATTAACCGTAGCAAACCAAGGACTAGCCAGAGGGCTACCAAGATAAGCACATATACTGGACCAGTCAAAACCAACAACCCCAACTCCAAGTCCACGCAGCCCTGAACCAAACTGTTGTGCAAGAATAGAACTTGGAAACATCCAGCAGATCCAGGAAAGTGATGTTAACATTGGGAACAAGTAGCCTGGGAAGACATAATAAGCAAAACTACACACAAATGCTATGAGGAAGAACTGATTCCGAGTTAACCCGCCCTTTGGCCTCTCCTCCTTCTCATGCAGTGCCCTGATATCAATTTTTTTGTGTGTAAGAATAATGAAATTGATTTGCATAACATGGAATTAGAAATGTAGTCAGTTAAAAACACGATCACTTATATATGTTAGTTAAAAATTGCTCTAAATGTCTACATACAACTGAACAGAATTCGTCCAGTCTCCATCATTTTCATGAGGATCACTCCATCAGCCATGTGCCTTTCTGGGCATAGAGTGACTTAAGAACACAAGATGAGTATTATCACCACAAGAAACGCTATCAACTCTACTACTCAATATGCCTTAACACAAACTCTTATGACTGTTAATGTCGAACAGATATCTTCAAGCCAGTGGCATTATTTACGCGTAATCACATCATTACTTATGCATAGGTTATTCTCAAATAGTGTTGCATTGCTCTCACAATTGTAGTGGCATGAAATATGATAGCTTAATTAATGTAGAAAAATATAAAAAGATGAACCCAAGCAGAACAGCACTAACAAAGGCGGAAAATTTTAAATTTGCAATAATTTCAAGTTAGGGAACAACTCGGGATATAAAGTTTTAAAAACTGGAAGATACCCTTAAATACTCTTACACAAATATGTAGAGTGGCCATTTTCTTGTATTTTCAGGGATCAATTTGGTCTTTTTTATTGCCAGGGACTAAAAAGGACTTCGTAGATATTGTCAGGGACTAAAAATGGTGTTTACTCTTTATAATAAAATCCTAAAAAATGTTTAAAATTTCTCTTCATGGTAGAAGTTGAGGATAATTGTTGGGGTCACATTAGAAAGATTTGGGCTTAAACAATGCCACAATACATCATCTATAACTTTTTGGTAAAAAATAATTTTAACGCGAAATAGCAGTATTTAAAAAATAAAAAAAAAAAGAAGCTGCAAAATTATGCTTTTGAATTTACATGAGACCTATTATAGTCAAAATAAAAGGAAAATTAGCCCAGCGATTCGATTCGTTGTCATGTGACTTCCAGGTTTTATTCATTTAATTAGTCTCTTGCAAATACAACATAAGATTATACATTATAGACCCACACGATGAGCCAAAACTCTTTCCTCAACCTGGCGGAAGCTTTATAATACCATATTACTCTTTATAAAATAGTCAAAACAATAAAACTTTCGACAAATGAAGAACTTAAAATAACTTAAGCAATAATGCAAACAAAGTATAGAATGACTTATTAAGCAACCAAAAATATTATAGAAGATAAGATATTATAAAATAGATGACAAGTAAATTACATAAATACGGGTAATAAATAAATAACATTTTCTTTCACATGAAGCAATAGTTTTTCCTTTTTTAGGTAAATAATAATCGGTGTCCAAAATCTTAATAAGGTCAACTGATCTGGTTTCAAATTTGAACCTCTCCACAAGTTATGACTCTCAAGAATCGAAACCACTACCGTTTCGGCATGTCAAAATAATAATCATTGTTGTTCTAATTTTTATATTAAGATTTTACATAAAATAATAATAATTTTAAAGAGTTTATGCTTAAAATGAGACCACGGGCAGCCTGAATTGAATACGCACACTAATTCTTATGTTTGATTGTAATTCATAAATCTCTCGATTGAATAATTTCTTCTTTCAAGAGACAAATTTTAAGATTAAATAATTATTTTTTTGTAAGTTTTGTTAACGCACAAAAACAAAAGTTAAAAAATTAAAGATTATCAATTAAAAATTAGAATCATTTAATATTTTAAAAAATTATTATTTTCTTTCTTATGTATTAATGACACGTGTCTTATTTATAAAGAACTATGAATGACGTACCTGAAAAGCGAGACCTGAACGAGATTTTGGGGCCACCACATAGCGGCGGGCTCCACCAAATACCGTCGGAAAAGTCCGGCCCAACAAAAGCCCAATAAATGCGTGGTTATAATCACCAGCGCCGCCATAAACATGGATAACTCCCTCCGATAGAAGACTTTGACTACGCTCACGAAATATATGGCGTAGACGCTAGCAGCTCCCGAATTGGCGAATATTGTGATGAGCACGTGCTCCTTCACGTTGAACTTCCCCGGATTCAGCGTGAACTCCCACCTCTTCCCCTTCAAGAACACTCGCTTCGTCACCGTCGACGCCATCAGGTGCCCCAGCGGCACCACCGCGATCTGCACCGAGACCGCCGTCATGGACAACGGCTCCTTGCGGTACCAGAAGAATTGGTTGAGGAACGAGAGAAGAACGCAAGCTAGAGTTCCTAAGATCCATGTTCTGAAAGTGAAGACAGGCAGTGACGGATCGTCGGTGACCGGAACCGTGAGTGCCACCTGCTCGATCGGAGAATCCTCGCCGTCCGGCTCGGAGGCGCTTTCGTTTTGAACTGAAAATAAAAGCAAAAACGCAGAGTTTAGTGATTAGAAAAAAAAAAAAAAAAAAACAGTTAGAGAGATTGTGAAAGTGCATACGTAGAGCTGCGTTGATTTCGTGATCACCGGCCATTTTCTATCTCTGCGTGCAAAGTTTTCGGGACTTGAAACCAGTCCTTTTAATCAAATATTCATAATTTCATATCATACAATTTTCTTTGTTCGCTTATTTTATTTATTAAGAAAAATGCACCTTTAAGTATATTCTCATCAACCAGTTTTGTTGACCGCATAAATTATTTTGTTATTGTTCAATGTCATTTTTCTTGCCATGATTTGAGTACCATTGAATATTGATGTATGCCGACAACAACTTGTCAGAATGGATACTAACAAGCGGTTGAGGATTTGGTACGAGAATTTGTTTATTGTTGATAAGTTACGAAATAGTGTTTGATTGGCCAAAATTTTGTGGAGAAAGTTGGGTTCATTCTACTTATGCTATATTTGGTTGATAATAAAATATTGATGGAAATGTGAATCGAAAATATCAGAATACCCTTTAAAAGGGATAATTATTTGACTCAACATATTATATTCAGAATCCAAAAAAAATATCAAAGGATTATTGGCATAATTATTCGTCTATGTGTAGTTGTGGCATAATTATTTACCTGTGTGTAGTTGAAAAGAGAAATATCTGGGAAAAATATTTTCTGAGATTTTGTTCACAATACTCACCCAAAACATGATAATTAAATATTTTTCACCCCACTTTCCCGTCATTCTATACCAAATACTTATACCAAACACCCCATTAGGTCTACGTCAGGTCAAATCTAATATATAGATTTAAGTAATAAAAAATATATTTAGAAAACAAGAATCTATTTTTATAAGGTTGGCTTATAAAAATATATCTACAGGTTAATTTATATCAAATTACTTATTTTAATTAAAATAGAATAAATATTTAAATAATTTTAATTAATAAAATAATATTATTTTATTCATTTTTTGTAATTCTTAATTGGTATTGAAGATCTGATAAACATAAATAGACTAATAGACTTGGACAAAACTTTTGATTTTTTAATATAAGTCGGACCAAATTCATAATTTTGCTTACATAGAGATAATAGACCAAGTTAATATTAAAATATTTTATATAAATTTAAGTTATTTATATCAAAGTTTAATCTAGTGTAACCCATTCACACTCCTAAACTTCTATAAATTCAAAGATATGTAATCATCTTCCTAAATTTTCAAACGTACATACGTATTTTGGTATTTTCCAAGCTTACGTCGGAAAAGAGTATAATCTCAGTATAATCATCTTATTTAGCTTACAAGCTTACTTATTTATTTATTATTTAGATGTATATTTATCAAACTTACATAATTTATTTATATATATTAACATAACATTGATTTTATGCATAACATAACTATAAAATTTTATTAATACTTACTGTAACATCCCTTAATAAATACTTTTGTAAGGAATATTACATGATTTCTTATATATATATATATATATATATATATATATATATAATTTTTCACTTTATGCATCGTCAGTGAAGAATAAGACGAAAAGAAGTTATTGTTGTTTAATTAATACACATTTATAATAATAACAGTAAAGAAAATTATATAAACATCAACTGACATTACTTTATAGATAATGTTATGTCAGATACAAATGGAGTTATTTTACATAGGTCCTACAGTCTACTAAATATTACATCACTTCAGTTTATATCTTACATACTGTCATCACATAATTATACAATACAAAAGTCTTATCCTAATCTAGCCTATAGGTGTAAGTCTCCACACTATCAGCATAGAATATCAAAGCGGCTCCTTGATTTCCTACTACAATATAAAATTTCATGCGGTCCTCGTAAGAGTAAACATTGATACTCCATCCTTCACATGCTACGCTTAGACTAAGCATTATGATTTTCTAGAAAAGTTAGTACAAAACAAACACACGTGATAAAATTCTCAATAACATTGATGTTTTCTAACTATAACCATTTCCAGCCGTAATAACGGAAAATACCATTCTCTCAGATAATTTAATAAAATGAAATATATAATAAATAATACATTGTGTAATATTTAACTGAAGCTAAATAATTTTCCAACTTTATGGTCTTCTGCATATGAAAGATTTATTGTGGAGGAGCTCAAACCACGATAAAGCGTCCCTTACTACCCTCAAATCGTCTGAACCCAAACTCTGTGGTTCAGTTCATAGCAGTCTTCATCAATTAAATTTACATATTCTCTTTGTAATTATTTGGTACCAAATAACGACCCAAATTAACAATCAGAAAACAAATTTAAAAGAAAATAAAGAAACCGTAAAAGAATGAAATCAAAAACTAAACTACTGTAACAAGTAAATTCAAGGAATATTAAAAGAGAAGAATTTAACAAAACGACAGTAGCATAAAAATTCATATCGTTTGAAAATAAGAAAAATGAGAGAATATATAAAGAAAAGAGTTCGGTAAGATGACAGAAGTATTAAACTTAAACATCGTTTTCCCAAAATGATTGAAAAGGACACGAGAGGATGTTTTTAAAACCTCTCAATACTACCTTTTGTCTCGTCGCTTTCCTTCTTTTTGTTTTCTGTTGATTTCTCTTTCTCTCTCTCTTTCTCTTCTCACTGGTTTCTCTCTCTCTTCTTCTTCTTTTCTTTCTTTTCATTGCTCTCCCTTTCTTCTTATGGACAACGATGTATATATATATATAAAGAGAATTGCTTACGATTAAGTTGCATTTCGTTAGAATGGAACGAATTAATTAGATTATAACTAAGTAATGATTACCTTTCAAATAATAACTAACCACGTAATCATCAACGTGTAAGTTTCTAGAAAATATTCGTAAGCAATCATCAGATGGTCTTATGTTATATGTTTACGTCTTATTAATTTTTTGTAGTTTATTTAAACGTATTTTTACTTTTTAATCAATTATTATTATTATTGTTAGTATTATTTATTTTATTATTAATTTATTATATATTATATACATTTATCTTAATATTTAATTACTTATTTCTTTTTATTATTATTATTATCATTATTATTATTATTATACATATACGTAAACACACACATATATATATATGTTCACGCGCTTCGCGTAAAAATTGACGCGAATGGTGTCTGATACAAATACATATCCACGCTGTTCGCGTGAGAATTGGCGCTACTGGCCCCAATTCTGGCGCTACTCGCGTCGTTTTTTTTTTTTTTTTTTTTACTTTGGCACCACAATTGGCGCTATAAGCGCCAATGTTGGCGCTAATGGCGTCAATTTTTTTTTTATTAATTCTTTTTTTTTAATACTACACTTACTAATATCAAAGTTGAAAAAAATTTAAATTTCTCAACTTAGTTGAAGACCTTGATGTAATATATTAAATATTTGAATAAAAATAAACACCATTAATATATTTTCCATTTTCTATTTATATATTATTAACAATATAAATACATAACGTGTATATCGTTATAATCTTTATATTTATTTGATAATGGTATTAAGGATCAACTAATAAAATCAATGTTATTAAAATCGGCCCGGTTAATGACCCGTCGAGGTACCGGGTCACTGGTTCAACCAGTGAGTCATTGATTCAACCGCATGACCCGGTAATTATATATAAATCTATAATTTATATTAAAAATTATAAATATACTCAAATATTTAAAAAAATAATATAAATTCTAAATATTTAATATAAAAATAAAAATTATACATTATTGTCCAATAAAGGATCAAACAAACACATAATAATGCTTGTTATATTGGTGTTTCAGGTTCGGTAAACGACATCTCTAACTATCAAATCAAAATTCCTTGCATAGTGCATAACTGAGATAATATTAGTATTGTAGGTACATAACTTATGTAAGTCAATAAGTAACAGATCACTCAAATATGTCAATTATGATTTTTTTTTAGAAAACTTTTTTTTTAAATTTGTTTTTAATACCCGGGCCGGGTCACCGGTTAACCAGCCGGGTCACCGATTTTTCACCTAAATCGACTGGATCGCACCGGGTCGTAGGGTCGTACCGGGTCTGATACTTGACTGATCCAATGTGATAATCGGACCGGTCAGATGACCGGTTCACCGGGTTCCGGGTCAACCCGGCCGATCCGGTCCGATTTTCACAACATTGAATAAAATAACTAATAACAATAAAAAATAAATAAGAAGAAAATCATGTACAATAGATAATTATGTAATAATTTTTTTCAATTTTAGAGATTGAATTTATTAAATGTTAAAACATTATGTTGTGATTTTTTGAAATTTTAAATAGACTATATATTTATCAACAATGACCCAGTATATAACGGATCCGATTTTAGAATGGGGTTGATGAGTGTCCTGTAACAACATTTTTCCTCTCTTTCTAGCAGATACATTTAACAGTGGGTCCATGTTTAAAAAAACAAAACAAAAACAAAAAATGGAATCACGCTGTTCGACATCTCTATAGCATATCATAAAAATCTTCCTGTAACAGTATACTTGTTTTCCCCTTTTAGAATAGTAGGGTTTATTACAAAAGTGACTATACTACTATAGTGTGTCACAAAAAGCCCACAAGAAATACCACAACCAGGTAGAATGAGAACTGGAAAAGGCAAAAAGAGGCGATGCAACACGATACATATACCACAACTTTTTCAATAGAGTTGTTTTCAAAAACCTTATAAAAGTCCAAATTTTTTACGAAAATTTTTACGTAAAAATTTTTTAACGAAAAATATTTTGTCAAAATTAAAGACGGAAATTTCAACGAAAAACGTATTTTTTCTAAGTTTTCGATGAAAATATTATTTCGTTAAAAATTTTCAACGAAAATTATTTTTCGTCGAAATTTTTTGAAGAAAATTATTTTTTGTCTAAAATTTTCGACAAAAAATTATTTCCATAGAATAATTTTTAAAAAATATATGTTAAAAGAAATTATATTTATGAATTTTTTGTCAAAAAATTTCGACGAAAAATGAATTCCATCGAAAACTCTTATAAAAAAATAAATAAAAAAGAAATTATAATTTTGAATTTTTCGACAGAATTCATTTTTCGTCAAAAAATTTCTACAAAAAATGAATTTCGTCGAAAATTTCATAAAAAAATAAACCAAAAAGAAATTATATTTATCAATTTTTTGACTGAATTCAGATTCCGCCGAAAACCATTATAAAAAATAAATCAAAAGGAAATTATATTTATGAATTTTTTGACGAAATTCAGATTGTGTCGAAAATTTTTGACGAAAAACGAATTTCGTTGCAAACCCTCATAAAAAAAAAAATATAAGCCATCTCGGTCAAGAATATATAATGCTTGTGTACAACATTGTTGACTGAGTGGATGAAGAGTTGTGCTTTTCCAATTATTTGTGTTTTAAATATTTTACATGCTTATAGGATACAGTTGCACAACAAGATGAAAGGATTGAGCAACAGGATAGTCTCATGGTTATGATGCAAAGGGGAATGGAAAAAAATGGAGAAGCTTATGCAAAGGCTTCTTGAGGCATTATTAAATACTGAGGATGACGACGAGACTCAACCCCCATCTCAGGACCTAGGTGATGACCATGATTATGCAGGTCATTCACCAACATGACTTTTGTATCTTATTTGGATGTATATGACATAGACTATTGTACATAGACTCTTTTAATTAGTATATGACATGGACTTTTGTATATGTATGTCTCTTTTGATTAGTATATGTCTTGGAAATTTATAGATATAGGACTCTTTTGATTAGTATATGACAGAGACTTTTGTATATGTATGTCCCTTTTGATTAGTATATGTCTTGGACATTTATACATGTAGGACTCTTTTGATTAATATATTGACGAATCTCCAATTTATTATGTATTAAGGGTTAATATGAGTATGAAATTGATTTAAAAATAATTAAAATTTACGAGAATTATAATTAAAGTGTTATTTTATTCTCGGTAATATTCTCATAAAAATTCTTATATTTGCAATAATTTTCAGCTCAATAAAAAGATAAATTGGAGAGCTCAAGTGGATTTGTTTTAAATTTCCGAATCATATAATTGATTGAAGATCTTATTGAAGATTCTCTTGAATATTTTTAAGGAAATTTTTTCCTTTAAATATAAAAGAGAAGATTTTAAAGGTTTGATTAAAGATATGATTGGAGATTATAGTAAAGATTCCATTAAAGATATCATGAAAAATTAAAAGATATAGTTTCATCACTATAAAAAGGTGGCACATTCAGAAAGAAGGGAGCTTTTGAACAATTGAAAAGAGCAAATCCTACTTTGGAGAGAGAAACACGTCTTTCATGCTTTGGAGCATCGAGAGCGGTTTGAATTCAAGAAAAAGCTGGGGGGGTAGGGGTTTGAGGATACTTCACGCTATAACACCAATGGAGTTTGGGGGATTTTCTTTACTTTCTCTTGTCTTTGATTTCGCTATGTTAGCCTAGATTTTTATGTAGTTAAGGGTAGATTGAACCCAATTGAATTATTATGTTTATGGATTAAATTTTCTCTGTAATTTTTCTTTTTATAATTGAATGAATTTATCTATGTTTAATGCTTTCTATGAGTTTTCTCTTTGTAGATTGATTTAAGGGAATTATATGAGAATAGGGATGTTGGTGCATGAACCCTGATTTGATAAATTCATCATAATCCTTATGATCTAGTGATAGACATAGAGTAATTATGCAATCTTTATATTCTTGTTGTTAATGCATGTTTTTTTTTTTGGGAACAACTAGGGAACTTGGATTCTTTCAATATTACATAGAATTAAGGTAACAAGGGATTGAACCTTAATTACTTTAGTGGAATCGATTGGCATTATATTAAGGGCGGTTATTTGATTGTTTAATCCATAACATAAGAAGGATATTGGGGGAAAATCAAAATCTTAACTATGCTCTTTCTTGATTTTCAAAACCAAATTCTTTTTCTTTGCTTGCTTTAAATTCTAGAATTGCATGTTCTTGTTTGTTCTTGATTTTCTTTATTTTCATCTGAAATTCGATTGTCTAACTAAATCGTTGTTAGCGAACTAGTGCTTGAAAACCAATCCTCGTGGAAATGATCTCGTACTCAGTATACTTTTATTACTTTTTTGACCGGTGCACTTGCTGAAGTCGCAACATATATGATAGAGACTTTTATATATGTATGTCCCTTTTGATTAGTATATGTCTTGGACATTTATACATATAAGACTCTTTTGATTAATATATGACACAAACTTTTGTATATAAGACTCTTTTCGTTAGTATATAACAAGGACTTTCCTACACATAATTATATTAAGATCATATGATTTTGATATGTTATTTACTTTCATTACTTTTGTTTATCAGGTGCAAAACATAAATTGGTATTAATTTTGTAGAGAGAAATAAAATAAAAATCGATGGAAAAGCAATTTCGTAAAAAATTGAGGCAATAGTTTTTGACAAAATTTCATTCATTTTCTGTCTCATATTTTCGACAAAAATTCATTCATTTTCAGTGAAATTTTTTTTACAGAATTTGTTTTCATCAAAAATTAATACAAGATTTTTAGACGGAATTTCATTCATTTTTCATCAAAAAATTTCGATGGAATTTATTTTTCATCGAAAATTGTTACAACATTTTTCGACGGAATTTCATTCATTTTCCGTTGAAAAATTTAGATGAAATTTGTTTTCCATAAAAAATTAATACAATATTTTCGACGGAATTTCATTCATTTTCTGCATGAAATTTTCCACAGAAATTAATTTCGTCGAAAATTATTTCCGTCGAAAAAACTGTTACCCACGAAAAGATATTCGACGGCTTCATTTTTTACGAAATTTTAATCATTTTGGACAAAATTTTTCTATTGAAAAAAAATGCATTTTTTAGTAATGCATCACTTAGCCCCAATGGAAGTTTTTCCTCCCCACTTATACTAGTAACTTTAGTGTCAGACAGATAATAACAAGTTGACCAAACAGATAGAACGAATGAACCATTAAGAAGTTCTTGAATGAGATTGTTATATAATAAACCAGTCCTATGCTAGTTGAGACTTGAGAATGATATTGAAGATATTAAGCTTCAGGTTAGACTCGTTGTATTGTATGGTATCAAAGTATTTGATCAAGTACTTATGAGTTCTATCTTCATCAACTACCTCTTGTTTTCTAATAAAATTAAAAAGTAAATTAAAATCAGCGCAAGGTAAATAAGAAAAAAATAGGTCTATGTACTGTGTTGGGAAAAATAACACCAATTTATTTTCTTGTCCTAAACTCATGCTAAACAGATACCATTAACAACTATACAAGAAATAAGGTCAAAGCAATGCAAATAAATTTTAAATTGGAAAACTTTTGTCAATATGAGAAGTGAAAATCACGAAATTGGTTTCGGAGTCTACCTAAATTCTTCAATATAAACAAAATTTAAATTACAAGATTTTCCAATAGTAGCTACAAATAACTAGAGCACCAATAAATAAATTGGACACAAGTTCAACAAAAATAAAAGGTATCCACACAAGGGAAAAATGTTTGTCCTTTTAAATGACACAACTTATATCCTTTCACTCTCACAAAGAAGTGGGACCCACACCTCTATATTTTTTTGTCCACTTTCTCTTTTTCTTTATCTATCTTTTTCTCTCACTTAAAATGACACAACTTTACATGCTTTAAAATGATACACATTTTTTTCATCCACACAAATACAAGGTTTTGTCTGAAATTATTTTCCACCGTCAGAAAACTCTAATTGAAAATCCCAATGGTTAGATTAGATAATTAGGAGAGGAACATATTGACCAAAACTGAGAACGATCCAACGAATGATCAAAGAGATATCCCTTTTTGAATCTTGTTACCTAAAACAGTACATGATTTCTTATATCCTCTATTTTCGATTGCACAAAACACTCGTGCTCCAATCCAAAAGGTCAAACTATAGAAGTATATGTGTGAAACTTTCATAAAAGTTTGAGCTTGATCCAAGGATGGATTTGAGATCTCTCTCTCTCTCTCTCAACAATGCTTCTTGCTATAGAAGTCTACAAGAAATGGGTTGGATTCTTATAATTTCTGGTTCTGCTACATACCTTCAATCAACGAATCCACTTTATAGAATGAATACCAAATATTTATAAACTTGATGAAAAACTCCAAGTAGATCAAATGGCAGAAGAAAGAGATCTTGAAGATTGAAGGGCATTATCTCTCAATTTCACAACAAAATTGGTGTTGCCTCTTAATAATTTTCTTTGGCTAATGTGCAACAGTTTTTCCTTCACATTTTTGTTTACAATGGTTGTCACATTCTTTCTAGAAGGAACCCAAGGTTTATTCCTTGTTGGGCTTGACTTTTTGGCTTTTAATAATAAAAGCCCAATAGATTATCCACACTTCAAATGTAAAAGGTCCTGGATGAAAAGGTATGTTAAAAATATTAATATAAAACAATTAATGTCGGCATCACTTACCAGCTTAAGTTTATAGGTTAAAGTGATTCTTTACAAATGAGGAAGAAATTCTTGGGTGGTATCTTACTATTTTAGGTAGGGGTAGCAATTTTTAACAAAGCCCAATGACACAAAAAAAAAAAAAACAATATAGAAAATTCATGTTCGACTCGACCCATTTTCAAATTTGTATCATGTTTGTATTGGCAAGATTGACATGAAAAGTTTTGTGCCCTATTGCGTGTCAACCTGCGAATCCAAAATTGACTCACATTAATTTTCTTACAGGTTATTCGTGTGGTAAATGTTGGAGGTAATGGGTTTGAGAAAGAAGGGTTTAGAGTTGCTTAAAGTATTACATCAAGATGCATCAGATTTGGAATGTTCAACATGTTAGAAATTTATTTTATGGGCAATATTAATTAATTAGTTTTGTATTTAAAATTAATCGGGTTAATGGATATTCCAATATTGTTATTGTAACTAGCCCATTGTGATCACATTGAATTGGGCTTCTAGCATCTGTTGTTATTGGGCCTAGTTGGGCAGCAGTGTAGGCTTTAGTGTGACTCTGGTTTTCCATGATGGGTGGACCCAGTGGACACAGAATCTTTTCTGGGTTATTAGCTAGGTCCCCTCTCTAACCTATATATATTGGAGTTAAACTCCATGAGCCATCATGCTCCCATCGCTGAGGCTGCCTTTATGGAAATAAGTGATAGAGAGGAAGATCTGACATGTAGTCCCTGCTTTCTTTCGACTTTGTGACGATCCAATAATAAGGTACACACAATCCCAACTTTGATTTCATATTGTTTAAGTATTTTATAATCATATACATGATTCAGGGTTAAAATATTTCTATCACAACAATGTTACCTCCGGCTTAGAAAAAACCCTAAAGATAATACAAGTTATTGGGCTCCAGCCCATATAGACCCAAATGATTATGCTTTCACCTATTGGACTTAATGTTAACATATTATTGGACTATATTATTAATATATTCAACAATAAATAGGTTATTATTGTCTTATCGTGTCGTGTCAACTCGCATAATAAGTATCACAATTTGGAGTTGACAGATTATTTGTGTCGTGTCGTGTCAATCCGCATAATAAGTAACACACTTTGAGTTTGCAGATTATTCATGTCGTGTCATGTCAACTCGCAAAATAAACGGATCGTGTTTCCGTTGAAAGTTTTACTCCAATTTCAAATTAATGCCTTGTTTGTGTTGAGTATATTCCTGTTTACGTCGAATTCGTGTAGTATGATATTGAGACGAATTACCACCCCTTAGACATGTGAATCAACTCCTTTATATATGTAAAATTACGTGACTCATATTAAAAACACTAATATTTCTATTAGCAGAACTTTACACCCATCCAAAGAAGTTCCCAACCAAGAATTTCTCTTGAAGCTAAAGAGTCCTGAAGCTGCCGCTGGCGTTATACTTAACCAATATCCTATTCCAGCTAACGTTGAACTAAAGTGATCAACGCAGTGCAAGGCCATGGCTACTGTACTTTAACCAGAGTAATCAAAACGTGAGTAGCATCATTCCAAATCAGCTCATTTTCTGCAATAATAACAAATAGAACGTCAATGAGTTAAAGCTGTTCGAGAGATCTTTTAAGTTTAAAAAAGAAGTCAGGTAGGAAGTAAACCTGATGTAGGATTCTGAGTGCGAACCAGAAATAATTCATCCGATATGCTAATGAAGGAACCTACTATTTAATACTGAGAACAGAGGAACTTCAAAAGCATAGGCAAATCAACATTTCTAGGCCTATCTTGTATTACATCATTAGGATAATTTAAGGGGGGACTGTATGTACCATTCAGTGAATTGCTAAACGACCTCATAAATAGAATGAAAATTTACATCTTTTAGCATATTCTGTCACGTTTCTTTTCTTTTTCTGTATTAAGTCCTTTGTTATTTGGTTTATTCAATTTGCCTTGTATTGCCACCTCACTGTTAGTTACAACTATCCACCACAATTTACGGAAACAGAATGTTGATTCTATTATAGGAGCCTTGATATATTTGGACACATACTCTCTGTAAATTCACGTAGATTTTTCCAGTAATACAAAAATGTTTCTTCTTCAATTTCTCTGGATTCTGTTATTCAATATGGTATCAGATGTTAATTTGTAGCCTCTACCTCTTCCATGGCACGAGGCAACAATGCCCGTCCCCCCACTAATGCCTCTGCCTCCTCTGGATCTACTTCTTTTCCCCTTTCTCCCAATATCATAGAGCACACTTCCAGTCCCTATCATCTTGCCAACGGTGACCATCCTGGCATCGTTCTGGTTCCTCATACCCTTCTTGGCAGCAACTTTAATTCTTGGCGCAGATCCATGCTTATTGCGCTTACTGCTAAAAACAAAGTTTGCTTCGTTGATAGTTCTCTCATTCAACCATCATCTGATGATCTCCTCTTTTCTTCCTGGAATCGCTGCAATTCCATGGTCACATTTTGGCTCCTTAACTCGGTTTCCAAAGAAATCGCAGACAGCTTAATGTATTTCTCAACTGCTTATGAGCTTTGGGCTGATCTGAGTGCTCGGTTTCATCAGGCCAATGGACCACGTATTTTCCAACTGAAACAGCAGCTCTCGTCCCTTCATCAAGGTGCTCTCGATATCAATTGTTACTACACGAAGCTCAAAATCCTTTGGGATGAGCTTCAAGACTATTCTCCCACCCATCAGTGTACTTGTGGAGGTCTTCGCTCCCTCTCTTCTTCCCTGCAACAAGATCAGGCACTCCAGTTCCTCATGGGACTCAATGATTCTTACTCTCCCATCCGTGCTCAAATTTTACTCATGGAGCCGTTACCCAACTTATCCAAGGTCTTCTCTCTGATTTTACAGGAAGAACGTCTGAGGCAAATTTCAACTTCCCTACCAACGACTCCTGAGACTCCTCTGCTTAATGCCGTTGTCGCTCCTGGTGTTCTCGGTTCTGCTCCCACTGCATCTCCTATCATAGCTGCCACCGCTTCTTTTCCTCGCTGCAACCGTCCCTTTTGCACCCATTGTAACCTTTCTGGACACACCAAGGAAAAGTGTTTCAAAATTCATGGTTTTCCCCCAGGCTATAAGCCCAGAACCCCTAAACAAGCCTACCCACCCTCGGCCCAAAAACACTTAGCCTTTACCAACCCCACTTCTAAGCCCATTGACCCTAACCCATCCTTTCCACCGTTGACTCAATCACAGTATACACAACTCATCCAGCTTTTGCACTCGAGCCCCAATTTCCAGTCACCATCGTCCTTTTCTTCCTCACCTACGACAGATTCTGCCTCTCCCACCATCGCGAGCTTCAGTTGTAAGTGTTCCTCTTCTATTCCTTCTACGTCTTGGGTCATTGATACTGGGGCAACTCATCATGTTGTTTTTTCCCCTATCATGTTTACATCTCTTTCTCCTTCTAAATCGGTCGTTTCCCTCCCCACTGGATCGAGTGTTTCTGTTACTTCTAAGGGTTCAGTTTCCCTTTTGCCTTCTGTTATGTTACATGAATCCTCTTTCTCCTTCTAAATCGGTCGTCTCCCTCCCCGTTTAAGGGATACCTTGCATTTCACATATCATGCATGTTCATCTTTCCATTGTAATATTTGTCCATTGGCAAAACAAAAGCGATTACCGTTTATTTTGAATCCACAACTCTCATCTTCTCCTTTTGATTTATTACACTGTGATATTTGGGGTCCTTTTAATCCCATTTTTGTGGATGGTTTTCGTTATTTTCTCACAATTGTTGATGATGCTTCACGTTTTACATGGATTTACTTTCAGAAAAATAAAAATGATTTTTCTGTCATTTTCTGCTTGGTCGAACCGAGAGCTGCTCGGGAATATTTTTTCAGAGAGCAAGAGTGTAGAGTAGTAATCAGGATTGCCAATAGGAGCAATCTACTCTGACTAAGAGCAACCCTCTTCAACTATACGCAAGCGTACGTGTCAAGCAATATAGGGTATTGTAGCCCCAGATTTATCGTCCTCAGGGAGCAGTTGTGAAGTAAGAAGCGCTAAAGGAAACTTAATTTGTAAAATGGAGCAATAAAAGAACTTACTATTCTCAGCTAAGCTTCACAAAGAGCAATCTCTGGGCAGCTAGTTAAACAATGTTAACCATTCTGAACCAGATGAGAGCAGTGAATGACTTAGCACGGTCATCGAATAAAACGGCATCAATTGAAGTAACTTTAAGAGCAGTCAACGAAATGAAAGTAAGAGCATCAGCTGGTAAAACACAGTTCAGTTATCGTGAGGAAAAGGTTGTGATATAAGTTGAGTTAAGATTAATTTCAGAAAGAAAAAGATCAAGTAGGTGTTACGGGTTCCATGTTTTCATCCCTTTGGTTAACCCTGCTTGGTAGCATATTTTACAAGTGGATTTTGCTCCTTCCCTTGTTTTGCTATAGGTAAGCAGAGGGTAAGGCCTTACTCTCCACGTTACTCCACAGTACTTGGAGTTATATGCAAGGAAACCATGCTGCCTTCTCAAAAGAGCATGGATTCACATGGCAGTGCTCCTCATTCCAGGTGTTTCTCCCTCCTTTCTTCAGGCTAAACTACCCCAGGATTTTGAGAATGCTCCACACGCCTTTGTCAGTGTTTCATCAACCGAGTGGTCCCGGGATGAGGTTGCCAGCCCAAAGGGTTTCACAAAATCAATAAATTAAACCAAAGAGCAACTCAAAATTCATTTATAAAATATGTGTTCCTTACAAAACTATCCTAAGACAAAAGGGATTACTTCTATGAAACCCTCACCTACTTAGAGGAAGTTAGCTCCTAGTGAGCATTTTTACAAAAAAGAAAACAAAGAGATAACGAGTCCTAGGATGGGTGCTGATGATCCCCTTTATGAGGATTGCTTGTTCCTTTTATAGGGTTCTTCATTTGATCTCCATTGTTCCTTTCATCAAGGGTCGTGCTTTGTCTAAATCCTCTCTAATGGTAGCTTTGCTTCTTGCCAGCTTGGCCTTAAATGGAAGTGGTCCCCCTTGCTTTTGGCTCCCTTTGTGAGTAGGAGTATCAGATTCAGGGAGGCACCTCCACTCCTTCTGCTGTAGCTGACGTGGCGGCTCCCCATTGCTCAGCTTCTTTGCTTTCGTACTGTAGCAGAGGCAGCACCTCCACCTTCTCTGTTGTAGCTGACGTGGCGGCTCCCCATTGCTTCCTTTGACTGCTGTTGTACTATAGCAGACTTCTTTTTCCTTTCTGCGCAACCCTCCTTCTTCTCTCTTCATTTTGTGGTTCCTTTTGATGGGCCTTAGGTGTCCTGAACAAAGCAAACTAACCCAATAGTCATATGTGAAAAAGATAATGTTATATTTGCTCCAGGTCTACCTTAATTCCCACTTTCAGCATTGCTCTGGTCCACTATTCAAAACAGTTGCTCTATATGAAAAGAAGAAGGTTGAGGGGAGTGATTTATAACCAAACATGGGTTTTGTAGAACAATTTACACTTAATGGGCCTCAACTTTTGAGGACCATCATTTTCCCTCAATTTCATTCTCTGGTTTTTACTCAATATTCCAAATCTATCAAAGCTATTCGCTGTGATAATGCACCTGAGTTTTGTTTAACTGATTTTTTTCACAACAAAGGCATTAATCTTTTTCATTCTTGTGTGGAACGACCACAACAGAATTCTGTTGTGGAAAGAAAACACCAACACCTTTTAAACGTTGCACAAGCTCTGCATTTTCAATCCCAGGTCCCTCTGCCCTATTGGACTGATTGTGTCCAAACTGCCTCTTATCTTATCAATCGTACACCATCCCCTCTTCTGTCTCATAAAACACCTTTTGAATTATTGTCCAATACAGTTCCATCATACTCACACCTGAGAGTCTTTGGCTGCCTTTGCTACCCTTCTACTCTTCTTCGTACACGTCACAAATTCTCTACATGTGCCCTTCCCGCAGTCTTTCTTGGATATACTTCTGGTTACAAAGGATACAAACTCCTTGATCTTTCTACTAATCGCATTATTGTGTTTAGAGATGTAGTTTTTCATAAGTCTATTTTTCCCTTTGCATCTCTATCACCATTACAAACTCCTATTCCCTCTTCAACTTCAACATCTACCACTGAAGCTTCACATCTTCCTTCTTCCCTTCCTGCTCGCATCCGAAAACCACCACCTCATTTACTGGACTATGTTTGTTCTTCCACTGCACATCCCATATCCAATTACCTCTCTTACACCAAGCTTTCCTCACCTCACCATGCTTTTGTCAATGCCCTTTCCTCTCATTTTAAGCCCTCTACATTCTCAGAAGCCTCCCAACTTCCAGAATGGTGTGCAGCTATGTCTGATGAGATCTCTGCTTTGGAGCATAACAACACTTAGAGCATAGTCTCTCTTCCTTCAGGTAAAAAACTCATTGGTTGTAAATGGGTTTATCGGGTCAAATACAAATCTGATGGCAACCTTGAAAGATACAAAGCCCGCTTGGTTGCTAAAGGTTTCTCCCAACAAGGTATTGATTTCATGGAAACCTTCTCTCCTGTGGCAAAAATCACCACTGTCTGTGTGCTATTGTCACTTGCTGCCATTCATAATTGGCATTTACTTCAATTAGACGTCAACAATGCTTTTTTGCATGGTGACCTTATGGAAGAAGTCTACATGTCCCTCCCCTCGGGTTACACTGGTAAGGGGGAGTGTTTACCTCAAAATGCAGTTTGCCATCTTAAGAAATCCATTTATGGACTCAGGCAATCTTCTCGCCAATGGTTCTCCAAACTCTCTGGCACTTTGATCTCCATTGGTTTTAATCAATCTTGCTCTGATCACTCACTTTTTACAAAGTTCACTGATACTTATTTCATTGCTATATTGGTTTATGTTCATGATATCATTCTTGCTTCTAATGATTCTATTGCTTTGACCAATATTACTGCCTCTCTAAACAGCAAGTTTCGATTAAAAAATCTGGGAGCACTTAAATATTTTTTAGGCCTTGAAGTGGCACGTTCTCATCAAGGCATTCATCTAAGTCAGCGTCAATACATATTAAATATTCTGCAAGATTATGGTGTTATTGGCTGCAAGCCTCAAACCACTCCAATGGAAGCCAACTTAAAATTGTCATCTGATGCTGGAGAACTTCTACCTGACCCTACTCCCTACAGACGCATCATTGGCAAGCTTCTTTACCTGAACATCACTCGTCCAGATCTGTCTTTTGCTGTTAACAGGCTGAGTCAGTTCATGACTGCCCCTCGAGTGCCTCACATGCAAGCTGTGCACCGTATACTTGCTTATTTGAAATGCACTGCTGATCAAGGCCTTTTATTTTCTGCCAATTCTCATATTCAGCTGAATGCATTTTCTGACTCTGATTGGGCTGCTTGTACTCACAGTAGACGATCTGTTACTGGCTATTGTATATTTCTTGGTGAATCCCTTATTTCCTGGAAGTCGAAGAAACAACCTACAGTCTCCCGTTCATCTGCTGAGGCCAAATACAGATCAATGGCCAATGCCACTTGTGAACTTCTTTGGCTATTTGGTTTACTTAAGGATCTCCATGTGACTCATTCTACTGCTGCCCACTTATTTTGTGACAATCAGGCTGCCCTCCATATTGCGGCTAATCCGATCTTCCATGAACGCACGAAGCATATTGACATTGACTGCCACATAGTCCGCGAACAAATCACTAAAGGAAAACTTCACACCTTTGTTGTACCTTCTGTTCAACAACTGGCTGACATTCTCACTAAAGCACTTTCTCCTGGTCTTTTCTTTTCCATTCTCTCCAAGATGGGAGTTCTCAACATACACTCTCCATCTTGAGGGAGAGTTTTAGCATATTCTGTCACGTTTCTTTTCTTTTTCTGTATTAAGTCCTTTGTTATTTGGTTTATTCAATTTGCCTTGTATTGCCACCTCACTGTTAGTTACAACTATCCACCACAATTTACGGAAACAGAATGCTGATTCTGTTATAGGAGCCATGATATATTTGGACACATACTCTCTGTAAATTCACGTAGATTTTTCCAGTAATACAAAAATGTTTCTTCTTCAATTTCTCTGGATTCTGTTATTCAATAACATCAGCGTTCATAATCGAACCAAATATTTTACAAAATTTACACACAACCTCTACATACATCGAAGAATGAATAATTTATGCAAACATTTATATACATCTCAGCTACTGCCAAAACTACAATAATGTCACTTACAAACTTAGTAAAGAGGACACCCTTCAGATTTGACACCTGGAGCAGTTGGACATGAAGCTAATGGGCATCCATCCGAGTCGCTGCCCCACCAATTTAGGTTGATCTGCTCCATCCCCAAACACAAGTAGAGCAAAACCCCCATGAAGGCTAATCCAGCATCAAGTGCCCCAGATAAGACATAGTTGTGTCGGCTCCACCAACCACGGTAGTAGCGGTAAGCAATAAACCCTGAGGCAAATCCAACAAGAACCCAACTAGAGTAGTTTACTGCTGTAGCAGGAGGCATGTCAGATAATGCTCCCAAGAGCACAGGCATAGTGATAAGTCTAATCCATTGTTTATCAGGGAAGGCTTTGTGTGCTAGCCAAACTAAGAAAGGAGCAATAGCCCCAGCCAAGAAAAACCAGTTAACGGCTGAGTAGTGTCCAAGATCTCCAAAAATTCTGCGAGGACCTATCAAACCCCATATCACAGACGCGTCATAGAATACATGATCATTAGGGCAAGTCCATGGACTCCCTGCTGGAAGCAACTCTCTATCGCATAAATTTGGAACAGTTTTCATGAGCCACCATGCTGTTACTAAATGCACCAATGCGGCTATCATGGTGCCAATTACCTAAAGAGGAAATAAGGCAAGCAAGGGAATTATAATTACTTACAAGACCATTTAGAAGCAGAAAGGTAATATTATAGCATAAAAAGTCACTTCTATCTGTTTTCTCTGACGAGGGAGACTGTGTGTGCTAACCTGTGCTACGAACATTGCTCTAGGAGGAATCTTCATGTAATGGCCAAGCTTAAAATCTTGCAAAAAGAAAATCGCCTGCTTCATACTCACGTTCCCGTACACTTTAAACAACATGTTAGCAACAGGATATCCCGGGTAGATGTATCCAATTATGTACTCTGTTATAACATTCAAACCCGGTGCCTTTTCAGAAAGGAAAATTTGTTATTGTTAGGACATGCGGTTGATAATACAATGGACAAAATCAAACTATTTCAGGTCATATGCAGTACTTCGAATATAAGAGGTAGCACCAATACTTTTTTGAAGGATTCACATTCAACCATTAAAGTTTGACCAATTACATGATGCAAACACCAATTTAGTTGCACCAGTACCACTGCTAGAGTGACAGTTTATGAACCACTGGATTGAATTTGGAGCAAACAGAATTTAGTTCTTAGGCAAAATCCAACTGCCCAGCACCTGTCACCTACTTGTTGCATCAGTGCAACACAGAAATTATCATTAAATTTTAGTGTTACAATGAATTTTATAACATTGGATGTACCTGATTTGTTGTGGCTCTGATTACTCCAACAGGAAGAGTAAATGATATGGCAACAACACAGGCTAATACCACACCCCACCATGGCAGCTGGAGTTGATCGTTGTAATACTCACATACAAATATAGTTGCTGTGATGTTGAACAACAGAATGCAAACAAACCACCATTCAGGAACTTGTTTATAATATTTTCTCATGATCTTCGTGTGTATATCTATCTCCTTCTCTTGGAAAGCAGACTTACTTAGCTGCAATATTTCACTGCATCATTAAATTAAACACTTACTTCAATCAGTGACCCGATAGTTTACAAAAAGTTTCAATAGAAAAAGAGTATAGAACTAGTAAAAGCTTGACTTACCTCCCATGGAAGAGCAATACATGAGCTATGGTTGCAGAAAGGCAAGCAAAACCAATTCCATATGACATAGCAAAGATGGTGCTAAGATAAAGAGGGCCTTCCCGTTCAAAAGCTTCCATGTCAAGGTGAAACTTGGAGTCTATAATAGCTGAGATGTTGTATTTTTGACCATTGGACATGAATAAATCATCTGAAAATATGGGAAATCTTCTTGCGTTGTAAAGATTGAGCCCATAAGCAAAGGGCGTAATGACATACATGAAAATGGCAAAACCAGCAGCAATGTTAGCCGTAGCAAACCACGGACTGGCCAGAGGGCTACCAAGATAAGCACATATACTAGACCAGTCAAAACCAATAGCCCCAAGTCCAAGACCATGCAGCCCTGAACCTAACTGTTGTGCTATAATGGAAGTGGGAAACATCCAACAGATCCAGGAAAGTGATGTTAACATTGGGAACAAGTAGCCTGGAAAGACATAATAAGCAAAACTGCAAACAAATGCTACAAGGAAGAACTGATTCCGAGTTAACCCGCCCTTTGGCCTTTCCTCTTTCTCATGCAGCGCCCTGAAATTCAATAGGTTGTGCATGAACTGTAAATTTATTGGGAAACATGGAATTAGCAGTCATATAATTACTATTGATCATAAATTTGATAGGATTAAATGAGCTGAGATCCTCAAGTTGGTAACGTTACTTAGAACTAGAAGCAATCACATGAATAAAATAGTGCATAGTTTATGCACAAGTGACTGTGCAACTAGCCTTTCTCTAACATTTATAGGGGCATGCTAGAAGGTAACCCCAAGCCAAATAATGACATGGGCAGTGGAATAAATTTTACATTTCAACAAGGGAGGAAAATTTAATTTAAAAGAATTTCACATTAGTGAAGATGATATTTAATCCCTAAGTTTCTCATACTATCAAACAAATGGCTTTAAAGTCGAGCACATTTTCGGTAAATTTTAGTCTCGCATGCATGCATGCGGATTATATCTGGCAAAAGGCTATTCATATTTTCATATACAATTAGTAAATTCTAGTGATAATCAATCATGTAAAAAAAAAAAAAAATTGCGAAAGTTTGTCCCTTTTTTGTAAAACAGTTTTTGCACATAGTTAGACTTTATAGCATTAGTTTTCCTTTTTGTAATTATTATAAGATAATAAACAGTCAACCATATGGTAAATATGAAATACAAAATAACTCGTGATAAGGTAAATAAATTATACAATTGAAAGCAATTGTATAAATGAATAAAATATATTAAATTAACATATTGAAACGAAGACCAATATTCATTTAATAAGTAAAAGGATTCTAAAAGATATATAAAATGATAATACTAATAAGATTGATTTCCCTTTATATATTAAAAGGTAAAATAAAGGGGTTCTCAATTTTCATATTGAAATTGAGTCTCAAAAGCATATTCTCAATCTAAGCGAAAGTTTACAATAATATTTACTAATGAATTATAATAAAATAAATTTTTAAATAAGTTAATTTAATAAGAAGTAATGAAAATTTAACGACTTTAAGTGAATAACATTTTACGTAAGAATTTTCAGAAATACCATATAATATGATTTTAAAAATTATTTAGCAATGTAATATAATTTAAAACTATTTACAAATTAATAATTAAATTCAGCAATTGCTGCCCACTAGGTGAGAATTTTTTAACTCCGGTCTAAATTAAAAAGGCCTATTTTTATCTTAATTATAGATTTTCGTGCATTGATGGTTATAGTTTATTTAAAATTAATAATTAATTAATAAATATAACTGAATAAACTTTATTCGTTAAATATATAAAAATCATCAGATAAAAAGTAAAAAAATTTAATTTTATATGCAAGTCAAAAATCTTGTCTCGGTTAAATTTGATCAAATTAACTATATATAAGAACCCAACTAGGCGACACTACAACGGAACCTTCCTGATCAAAGTATCACAATAAATCTGTTGGTGACACTTGTCACTTTATGGGACTCACATAATTAAATTTGATCAAAAATTTTAATTAACAATTTTTAAACTATATTAGATTGATAAATAAATTTTAAAATTCTATTATTTTGATAAATCATTCCGTTAGAAACTTTTAAGTTATAAAAACTTCGTAAATTTATAAAAACGTATGATATAATTTAATTCAAAAAAATTACTAGTATTTAAAATTAGAATCCGTCGGATATTCTGTTACGGGACATTTTCTTTGTTTTGTAAATCGTTTTTAATTATGTATTTCAAAAAATATATAATTGTAATATTTTAAAATTATTTTTTTATACTTATAACCATGTCAATAAAATAAATAACTTTAATATCATAATTCTTATATTTCCTTTAAAATTATCAATAGTTTCAACTTATTTCGGTAGTAATTATGTGTGCGTGTTAACTTTTTGACTAGAAAACGTAGAAGAAAGGCCAAAGTTCTGTCTACTCATAAGGTTAATATCAATAGACAATAATTGAACAAAAGAGAGAGCAGTGACCAAATCTACCAATGTGTATTATGCTGTGCACGTACCTGAAAAGCGAGACCTGCACGAGATTTTGTGGCCACCACATGGCGGCGGGCTCCACCAGGTACCGCCGGAAAACGCCGGCCCAACCGAATCCCAACACCTGCGTCGTTATAACCACTAGTAACGCCACAAAAATCGAAATCTCCTTCCGGTAAAACACTTTGACGGCGCTCACGAAATGAATAGCGTAAACGCTAGCAGCTCCTGAATTGGCGAAGATGGTGATGAGCACGTGCTCCTTCACGTTGAATTTCCCCGGATTCAGCGTGAACTCCCACCTCTTCCCCTTCAAGAACACTCGCTTCGTCACCGTCGACGCCATCAGGTGTCCCAGCGGCACCACCGCGATCTGCGCCGAGATCGCCGTCACGGAAAGCGGCTCTCGGCGGTAGCCGAAGAATTGGTTGAGGAATGAGAGAAGAACACAAGCTAAAGTTCCCAAAATCCATGTTCGGAAAGTGAAGGTAGGAAGCGCTGGATCGTCGGTGACCGGAACCGTGAGCGCCACCTGTTCGATCGGAGAATTCTCTCCCTCCGGTGAGTTCTCCGGTTGGGAACCGGCGGCATGGTCGTTGTTGTGGTGCCTTTTTCTTTGAACTGAAAATTAATAAATTAGTGTTTAGATCTCGTCAAAAATAAAAACGGTGCGTTTAGAGAAAGAAAATTGAAAGTTGAGAGAAAGTGAAGGTGCATACTTAGAGGTGCGTTGATTTCGTGATCATTAGCCATATTGCCTCGAGCTTGGGACCTGTTATTTATAAACCAAAGCCTTTTGTTATTGTTGGGATATTTTTAAACATCGTGGACTTTTCTTATTCATATGCTGTTTTTAATATTTGCATGCGTCAATATTACAGCGGGCAAAACGAGTTCGGCTCGGCGGGTCAATCCGTCCAACCCGTCGGGCAAGACATATTGAGTTTTTTAATTCTTCTCAAATGTGGGGCGGACTCATTTTTTGGCGGGTTGAAGGCGGACATAGGCTGGCCGATGCGGGTCAGTATAAAATAGGCTCGAACTGACGGGTCAACCCGCCAAACGAGGCGGGACGAGTTGAGTTTTTCAACCCATTTTCAAAAGCGGAGTGGGCTGGACTGACTCATTTTTTGACGAATTGATGGCGGGGTGAGACGGGACGAGACGGGCCGCCCACTTTACCAGCTCTGACCAATATGATCTCGCACGAGACAATACCAAGAAAACAAAAATGATTGGACACCAACTGTGTCCACGATGACGATGAATCTTGTCAAGAATTCAGACATGATTCATTTTGGAGCTGTTTTGTTTGAATTTTGGTATGTTACTATTTGGCTTTCAATAAGAGAAAAATCACGTGGCTTTTGTTTGTCATTTATTATTTTTTATGAGAAGTATACATGCATGAATAGAACTTTGCTCAGCATATTTTTTTTAGTTTTTTTTTTACTATTGTAAAAATTTTAATGTTCACTAGTGAAATTTATATCTCGTGTAAAAAAATGCAGCAATTTATGAACACATTAATAATGACTTGTAATGTAAAGCGAATATTTTAAAAATTGTTAAATTTTTTTTTAAAAATATATCATGAGGGAGGCCTACAAGGCTCTTTAATTTTTTAAAATAAATCAGACTTGACCTATAAATAAAATCTCCAATAAGTCAAGTAAGTTAAATATTTTTTTACGTAAGTTTAGGCTAAGAAGGCCAAAGCCCAGCCCAAACCATTTTAGTATTTAGTGTTGACAAGTGACAACCACGTTCTACTGTTACTGTCTACTATCATTTAATGACGAGGCATTGTCCGTTGTCCTAAACAAATTAGGCACAGCCTTTGTATTTCGGTACTTGGGCTTGTTTCTCGGCAATATACATTGTATGAGAAGTTTTTTTTTTTCTCTTAAACAAAAGGTTATATTTATTTTTTCATACATACACATACATTGTGTACTTATTTTTAATATTATATGATTAAAATATCAATTAATTATGATTTTTTTTTCTTGATATTCTGATTTAATAGTATTTGAAAGAAGTTGGTAGAGCTAGTAGCCATAAAAAAGTAAGCATAATATCCAATGTAAAAAAAAAATTATTTATATTATAGCATCGGCACAGTGAATATTTTAACAAACAATGATATATTTTAAAGCACACATGAATTTTATACAAAAAAAAAAATAAGCATCATATTTTATTCTCTATTAAAAATGGAAAAAAGAATTATTTATGTTCTAGCGCCAAGCACAATGAAAATTTCAACAAACAATGATATATCATATATTGACACATAAATTTTATATGTGGATGACTATTGAAATATCTTGATTGATAAAATATTTTGACGAAGGAAAATAGTTAGTATTAGTAATTTAAACTTGGCATGTCACATGCATGTGATTTATATATATTTATCTTTTCTTTATTAGTTTGTGATATTTTAAGTGTATTACTTAAGATATTATTTTTAGTATATTTATTTATTGACTCAAGATAATATATTTGATTCCATATATAGGAATTAAAAATAAATTAGAATATGTGATAGTACGAATTTGTTTGGAGGCTTTAAATAAGCTAGTTACTTAGATAAATAAATCTCATGCATAGCATTAATATCCTATATACTATTAAGCTGAAAAAATTTATTGTTCAAAATGTATCATATCAAAAATATTAATAAAGTTATTGAATACTAGAAGTTTATAATGTTCTTGTAAATTAAAAATTTACTGATGCAAATAATTTTTACTTGACATATGTTTGATTAGGCTATCTTATCTCAAACACTAAATTGCTACTTCAGTAGCACAGTGATATAAGCTATCAAATCTCCAATAATATTTTTCAAACACTCACATCTACTTCAAGAGTGGAATTATATAGGTTGTCAAACACCCATTGCCACTTCAGGAATAGAAACAAAAATGAAAATGGAGAATTGGTAGAAAAAGAATAATTAGAAATTGATAAAAGAACACACAAATGAATACCTACCTTGTGGACAAAATTTACTTTTGTAAAAACCTTTTGACTTTAATTGATAGAGGCTATCGTGTTGATAACGTGTCATAAAATAAAAGGAAAGAAATAGAGAAAGAAAAATGAAGAAAGAAAAAAATGTGAAGATCAAAGAAAGAACAATTAGAAAGTATAGAAATATCATTAACTTATAAATTCATTCATTATCAAATCTTTCATGTAAGTCTTTTCCTTATATAGGACTCTATACATGAATAAGTGAGTAAATACACTTCAATACACCATTAGTGGGGACATTGACCAAAGTAACACACCTTTGATAAAATATTATCGATATGCCACGCACCAATCAAAATTTTCCAAAATGCCACGTCACAATCTCGCTACATTACCAAGCGAGATTGGAACCAGACACGTGGCAATCAACCATAGTGCCCCATTCTCGCTGGTCTGACAAGCGAGAATGGGTTGTCAATCAACCAGTCTGCACATTCTGAAAAGTTGTCCACGTGTCATCTTCCCACCATTCGCGCTGGTCAGTCCAGCTAGATTGGTAGGAACCGTACCGCTCCCTGATGCATGTCATACACGTGTCATCTTCACAACATTCGCGTTGGTCAGTCCAGCGAGAAACCTGCAGTCGAATTTCTATAAAACCCCACCCCCATCACTTTCAGCATCTCTATCTCTCTCTACAAGATTTTTCTGTCTGCGGATTTGGCTCTCTAATTGTGGACTTGCTTTTTGAGGTTAGTTTCTATTTTTTGTTTTTTGTTTTTTTATTATTAGCATGTGCTAATATTAAAAATCATAGGATAGATGACATTAATAATATTTACTAGATGAATTAGTATTATAAGTTAATTTTGTATTGTAGTTAATTATTTTAATTAGTAATTAGTTTAGTATTTAATTTTGATACTGTTGTCATTATTAGCATTTGTTAATAAAAAAGTATAGGATAAAAATGCAATTATTTTTTTTATAATGTAAATTAGTAGAATAAGTAAATTTTAGGTAGTTAATTTTTGTAATTAGTAATTACGGTAGTATTTATTTTTTATATTATTGTGATTATTAGAATTTATTAATAAACAAATTATAGGATATGAGACATTCTTAATGTTAATTACAATAATTAGTTTAATATAATTTAGTGATTGTTAATTATCGTAATTAGTAACTAGGTTAGTATTTATATTTAATATTTTTTTATTAGTAGCATTTGTTTATAAAAAATTACAGGATAAAAATGTAATTATTTTTATTATTATATAAATTAGTAGAATAAGAAAATTTTAGGGTAGTTAATTTTTGTAATTAGTAATTAGGGTAGTATTTATTTTTTATGTTGTTGTGATTATTAGGATTTATTAATAAAGAAATAATAGGATAAGAGACAATGTTAATGTTAATTACAATAATGAGTTTAATATAATTTAGCGATTGTTAATTATCATAATTAGTAATTAGGTTAGTATTCATATTTAATACTTTTTTATTAGTAGCATTTGTTAATAAAAAATTATAGGATAAAAATGTAATTATTTTTTATTATATAAATTAGTAGAATAAGTAAATTTTAGGGTAGTTAATTTTTGTAATTGGTAATTAGGGTAGTATTCATTTTTTATATTGTTGTGATTATTAGGATTTATTAATAAAGAAATTATAGGATAAGAGACATTGTTAATGTTGATTACAATAATTAGTTTAATATTATTTAGCGATTGTTAATTACTGTATTATGTTTGCATTGATTTGTGTTTCTTTCGCTATACTAATATTTAGAGTAAATACCCATTTTAGTCCCTAACAAAAAATACGGTCCCCACTTTAGTCCCTTACAAAAATAAATTAGTCAGTTAGTCCCTAACAAATTCAAATTGGACCCATTTAGTTGAAATCGTGGTCCCTCACAAATTCAAAAAAGACTCATATTAGTCCCTCAAAAGGACTAAAATGGGTCCACCTTGAATTTGTTAGAGAGTAACTGACTAATTTATTTTTGTAAGGGACTAAAGTAGAGACCGTGTTTTTTTGTTAGGGATCAAAAAGGGTCTTTACTCAATATTTATAATTACCATGACTAAGATTGTTTATTTCATATTTTATAATAGGGTTCATGGCATCCCCGCCTGATTCACTGCATGGTTCACCGCCTCCTGAGGACCATGCTCCCACACCTCCTGGATCCCCAGAATCTCCTCGTAGGTTGATTACACCCGGGCCTATTGACCTGTCTCTCCTAACATTACAGGAGAAGCATATATCCACATACGTGTGGAATGGTGAGGCAGATCGGCGACTTAATGTCAGGATGGCAGCCACACACGATCCTAAGCACAATTCTTAGGAGATTCATCCATAGTTGAGGCAGGCAGGTGTCTTCCACGTTGCGCGGCTGCGCAACCATGATGTGAGTATATACTGTTTTGTTTATTTGTGTTCACAGGTTTTTCTAATAGTTATTTTTTCAATACATCACCTGTATTTATTGTTCCAGATTGACCATGCGATAATTTATGCTCTCGTGGAGCATTGGCGCCCTGAGGCGCACACGTTTCATATGGCCCACGATGAGATCATGACAATTACTTTGGAGGATGTTCATCATCTATTGGGATTGGCCACAGATGGTTATGTTGTATCCGGTCGGGCTGGACAGCATAATTAGCGACAGCTGATTCTTGAATATCTTGGACTTGTGCCAGCAGCTGGGCAAAATTTAAGTGGTGGGGGTTTGAGTCTCCGTTGTTTGCATGAGGCATATGGTAACTATGCCCAACATAGTGCCACTGAGCAGCAGCGCATTATGTACATACGCTCCCTGATCATGCGTGTGTTGGGGGGTTGTTGTTCGATACCGCCTCCAGTTATGTGCTTGTACGATTTTTATTATTCCTTGATGATTTTCAGTGCACGGAAACTTTTAGCTGGGGTCTTGCGGTACTTGCATATCTATATCGTGTGTTGGCTAGAGCGACAGACATAGCTCACTCAGAAATGGGTGGATGTGTATTACTTCTATAGCTTTGGGCGTGGACGCGCTTACGCCGAGTCGCTCCTCCTCTTCCCGATGTGGATGACCCAGATGCCATATACGGTCACAGGTATGAGCCATATTGATTTTAGTAATGTGATATGTTTGCCATAATTATATTACTGATAATTTTTTTTTAATTATGCAGATTTAATGTATATGTTAGGCGGCAGCATCGATCCACTAACTTGGAGAGATATCGGGATGTTATACGCAGGCATGAGATTGTTTGGTTGTTGTATCGTAATTTTAATGCACACCAGTCGAGTTCTGATCAGTCTCGCAGATGGTTGGCCGTGTGTCCTCTTATTTATTACCACATCATGGTGTACCAGTATCCTGATAGGGTGCTCAAACAGTTTGGGTTTAGGCAGCCTATCCTTGCACCCCCTGTGGATTGCCCGCCTGACATGTCTTCTACCACCCTGATGGGAAAGCTCGATGTGGACTGGACAGATCGGTTTACAACTTATGTTGCACAGTGGAATGACAAAGAGCATCTAGTGGTGGAAAATTTTCATCCACTTGTAGGTGAGGGGCACTTATCTATTAATAACAAATATATTCAGTGGTATAGGGGAGTAACCCGATGATGGCTGACTCAGAGGGCTGCTGAGGCATCACATGTGGTATGTTTTGTACATATTTTTTTTTTAATCATAATTTTTATGTAACCTTATGTCTTGATGCGCATAATCCTATGTTTTTTATAGGCCGATCGTGTGGAGATTGTATACTACATGGTGCAAGAGCAGTCTCAGAGTGATTTCTCGATGGAGTCTCTCTGTCATGAGGTAGAGCGGGCTTTGTGTGTTGTCCATGAAAGAAATAGGATCATTGAGCCTGGAGAGGACTTGCCTCCACCGAGTGTCCGTCACACACAGTGACCCCCTCACGAGCCATACAGATCCTAACGAGCGCGCATTGAGGGACATCCTTTACACCACACTTGCCCCTCAGTGACCGACCGACCTATGTTTGTGCCTTTTCTTCCCCAGCGACCACCTGGGTTGTTTTTTCCACTAGGCTTTCCTTCAGGGCCTTTGTAGCCGTACTATTGGCCATCTGGTCCTTTTTCGCAGTATTGTCCACCACCAGCTTATTTAGCTGGTTCTACCTTCGGTACATATGCACATACAGCCCCTCTCGGTCCCCAGTACCATGGAGAGGCTAGTTCAGAGGCAACATTTATGGCCACACAGGCTCCCATATGGCAAGGAGAGAGCAGTTCACAGTCGAGTCAGGGCTTGGACGAGTTTGTTGAGGGATACAGGGTCGAGCTTTTTCTTGTGACCCCTACAGCGTATGCCACCAGCATATGCAGGATGTTGAGGGAAGTTCTATTCCTGAGTTTTCACGAGAGAGTCTTGAGCGGGCCTTGATGGAGGACCCCACGTAGGAACCCACGCATGAGGATGTTAGACCAGCTGAGCAAGATGGTGGTGTGCGAAGGAACCCTGAGAGAGGGGCCAGATTTAGATGTAACCTTTCCCCATTCGATCATGACACCAAATTCTGCCATGGTGATCATGGACCCCATTGACATGTTGATTTATGTTTAGCTTATTTTGGCTCATGTATGATGGCCATTTAGCTTATTATGGACATTAGACATCATCGCATATATGTTTAGGTTATTTTGGGTGATGTATGTTGGACATTTATGCCGTATTTATGGTTATGTTATTTTGGGTGATGTATGTTGGATATATGGGCTGTATTTACAGTTATGTTATTTTGGAGGATGTACGGTGGACATTTATCCCGTATTTATGTTTATGTTATTTTGGATGCTATTATTGTCGATTATATGTTTACCTTTATTGTAGACATTTTGGTTGCTATATGAAATTAACACATTTACGCTTATTTTGCAACCAAAGGATGACTTAGATATTAGTGTTACTAAAATGAAAAATAAACATCTGCAAAGTTACATAGAATGTTATAGTGTGAATGCTACACAAATTATCTCTGCTCAGTAGGTTGGCGTCTTGGACAGTTACGCTTATTGTGGCCCACAACTCTACAATAACCACATCGCGTATGAATAGTTGATCCTTCACGTATGTCCATCTCGTTTTGTATACGATTGCTTTTAGGCCTTCCTTTCTTACGCCACATCAACACATCTGGAATCACAATTGGTCCCTGACTTCGTGGGATAAAATCCTCATTGCTGATTGGGTACCCTTGCCTTGCGTATACTTGACATTGATATGCGGCACTGTAAGCCGGATCAATGTATTGCATTGGATCGTGATTTGTGGAGGTGCGTGCTGCTATAACATGACTACAGGGGTACCTAAAAGCAGTAAATTCACCGCGTTGACATGTTTGATCAGGTAATGAAACCGACCATTTTTTTCCACTGCGATGAGTTCTTTGGTTGTACGATTCTGGCACTTCAAATCGTGTCTTTTGAGGGTCATAAATTTTTACCCAGTGTGTTGCAGCATTTTGCTGATTTATCTCATACGCTTGCCAGAAGACTTTTGTGAAACGATTACCCTTGGTCATTTCATCACGTGCCTCTTGGCCGTGTGTCAAAAAATATTGCACAAATCGGGCATATGTGAGCTGCACCAGAACCGTGATAGGAAGGTTTCTTCCGCCCTTAAGGACTTTATGAACATACTCTAACAAGTTTTTATTCATGTGACCAAACCTTCTGCCACCTTCATCGTATGCAATACTCCATTTCTCTTTCGAAATGCGATCTATCTAGGCAGCTATTTGAGGTCCTGATTCTTTAAATTTTTCTAAACCAGTGTCAAAATCTAACCGGCTAGTTGTATAACCTGCATATAGTAATAATGGCATAAATGTACGACATATCTCAATATAAATAAAAAACATGACAAGAATTTAAACATGTAAAGTTACTTAACTTCTTCAGTTGCTTGTTTAACATAACGTTCTTGAACTTGTGGTTGAAATTACTACCAATATGTCGTATACAGTACATATGGTACACTTTAGGTGGCTGCCATCCCAGCGCCACATTGTTGACGACAAATATAATGCCCGCATGTCGATCAGAGATAAGACAAATGCCTTCTTTTTGTGTCATATGCATTCGTATTAGGGCTAGAAACCCCAACCAGTCTTCAAGATTCTCCCATTTTACCACGGCAAATGCAATGGATAAAACGTAATTGTTTCCATCAACTGTAGTTACTATTAATAGGGTCCCCCGATATTTACCATATAAGTGTGTACCATCTATTTTAATCACGGGTTTGCAATAATTGAAGGCATTGACACACTGTTTGAAAGTCCAAAAAACCCTGACAAACACCTTTCGAGATTGATCCAACCGGTTGTCATCAAAATGGTCATTAAGATCCAGCTTATCTACAGCCCCAAGTGAAAATTTCAACATGTAGTCCAACCACCGTGGCAGAAAACCGTATGATTCATCCCAATCTATATAAATTTTGACAATTGCTTTTTGCTTTGTTGCTATCCTTTCTTGGATGAGAGAAATTTTCATATTTGGCTCCTCCCTTATCATTTCTGCATATGTTGTACAATTAGTTTATGATAACTTAGTTATATAATATCGCAGATTGCTACAGTTATACATACCTAGAATCATTGAACATATGAAATTAGAATCCAGCTGCTTGCGGTCTTGAGAAAGAGTATGGTTAACACAGTTATGTTCGTTAACCCACTTGCCGATAATCCATTTCGTCCCTCCCTTTTTAACGTGTGCCCTCACCCTCCACGGATAATCGTTGTTGTGATTTTCGCAAACCATGATCAATCTTTTCGTATCACTTTTACATAAAATGGTGGTGTGGTGCTACCTAGGGGTGAAAGTGGGCTGGGCTGGGCCAAGCTTTGCCCCGAAAAGCCCAAGCCTACGTCAAAAAATTTCAATTTGGCCTGGCCCAAGCCTAGTATGAGTCTAACTGTTAGCCTGACTTGGCCCGTTTATTAAAAAGTGAATGGCCTGGTCTAGCCCATTAGCCTGTTAATTTTTAACTTCCAAGCAGAACCATGAATCAATTTTACAAAATACTCAAATTTCGCTGCTAAACCAGAAATCATAATTTCAACGTCCAAACAGAATCATGAATCACAACAAAACTCATACAATCTGCATTTAAGTCACTTTTAAAAGCAAAATGCTTAAACTAAATAACATATATTTAAGATCCAACAAACAAATTCATGCTATGTAAATTAAAATAACTATATGAATTCAACAAACATATCATAATGCTTGTAGTAACTATAACCTCTCTCAAAAATCTTTTAATATATTCATATACACAATCTAACATGTTGAGATGTTGATTCTTCCTACATAAGAAATAAAGTCAAATTTCTATTAAAATATAATTGAATATAATTAAGTTATAAATAATTGCAATTGATTAAATTTATCTTTTATTTTTTCTTATATTTATCATATTTTATTTTATTTGAAATAAATAGTACAATGTAGGCCGACTTGTAGGCTTATAGGCCAGGCCTTATGAAAGTGGTCCTACGGCCTTTTTATTAAACAAGCTTTTTTAAAGCCCAAGTCCGGCCTGTTTTATGAAATATACTAAGTTAGGTCTGGCCTGACGTAGGCCGAGCCGTAGGCCCCTGTAGGCCGGCCTGGCCCAGTTTCACCCCTAGTGCTACCCCATACAAAATTTTTTGATCGCCATCTGAACATCATGCTTCTTGTCAAACACATGGTCTTTATACAGCTCAACATCAGCTAGGGTTGGCTCGTAACCCGTCAAAAATGAGCCAGGTTGGGTTAGAAAAAATGAGCTGCCAACCCGACTCGAGCCAGCTCGGAAAAAAATGAGCTAACCCGTGAGTCAAACGAGCCAGCTCGCGGGTTGAGGTTTCTTTTTTTTTTTTTATAAAAAAAATACAAAATATAACATACAAAAATGGATAAAACCCACACATGTTGTCATTGTCTTTCTTCCTTCTCTAACCTAAGTCCATAATCTTCTCACATCCCTATCATTTTTATATTGTTAGGCTGTGCTGCCTCTGTTTGGTTCAAATATCTTATTCACTTGGTAGCAAGTGGTTCTAATTATTTCTTGATATTGGCACAAATTTGTTGTGAAGAAAAATTGAAACTAGAATATTTTGCTTTTATTTCTCATTTTGTAAGCATTTGTTTAAGCTGATGGAAGCCAGATAACTAGTGCATTAATGCTACAGGTTCATTTAAATAGGCTGAAAACGAGCCAACCGCGAGCAATTTTTGAGTTAACCCGCGAGCCAATTTTTGAGCCAACTCGCGAGCTATTTTTCAAGCCAACCCACGAGCCATATTTTTTAGCCAACCCTAACTCGACTCGGGTCGGGTTGGGTTTTCTGGCTCATTTTTTTCGAGTTGTATGCGGGTTAGGCCAGGTCGAGCCGGGTTGGCCATTTTTGCCAACCCTCATCTACCAGTTGGGTACTTGTGTTCCATCTATTGCTGGCAACTCTTGATCTGGGTGAGCCCAATTAATATGCGTATAGTGACTTATTTGAGACCAAAATGGTGTCTGTCCTTCACCTGTATCAGCACTCATTAATGTATACGAATCAACATCTGTTATGTATCAACATGCATTTTATATATTTACTAACCTGCCACTCTATGCTCGTGCATTCCAACAATGCCCGGAGAAGGAACCGCATAACACACAACGATGGACGGACATGAATCAAAATCTCCATCCCCGTCAGTGTCCGAGGAGTCACTGCCCAGGACTAAGCCTTCGTCTACCTCTTCATCCACCTCTTCGTCGGAACTGTCAGTACGACATGTCGGATCATACATATCGCGAGCAACATCATATTCTGCACACATTGGTTCGGGAAGGGGTGGTTCAGGTGACACATTCCTGTCTTCAGGATTCACAACTGGCTCTATGTTAATGTCAATAACATTAATTGAAGGGAGAGAATATTGAGGACTCACAATCGGCTCCATATTAATGTCGATAGAGTGAGTGGAAGGGAGAAAATGTTGACTGCGACACTGTCCACCGGAGTCTACTTCCGCGTATAGTTCAATAAATGTGGAGTGTGGATGATTTCGAAATGCATCTACCACTAAAGCGACATCTTCATCCTTAACAATCTCTACATGAACCCAATTTTCAGGTCCCGAGGCGCATCTAGCAGTCAACCGAGATAGAACTTGGCCTCGTTGTAATCTTAGCTTCTGATATATTGTCTTCTTCAGTTCATTAAAACTACACCGCGGGCTCATACGAAATATTTTCGTTTCTCCTTCAAAAACTTGGCCATTTGGACCCAAATATTTTCTCACATTGTAATATACCAGAGCAATTACTGAATCATTACTGTCACTCATTTTTTAACTAATAACATAAAATTACAAGAGATATAAACAGTTACAGAATCTAACCTTCGCAATTTTTGCTCACCCACTATTTTTACTCCTTCTGGTTGTTGGAATGTGAACGTTTTGTTACTATTTATAGAGCAATCAAACTTGGTAGGCTGCCCAACGAGACTAGTGACACGTGGGCTGATCATAATAAATCACGCCCAATGTAACACCCCGTGTTAACCCGGTTTGTTAACATGTCATCGTAATAAGCCACGCTTAATTTATAAATGCGGAATATCTTTTTCTTTTCAATTTTGACGTCATTATCATTACCAAATTGCTTATTTAATCATTTAAATAAAACCATGCCTGTATGTAAATTGCAAAAGACAGCTAACTGAAACACCTCATTAATTAAAATAACAGATATATGTCTCTAGTCACGGAACTACAATATGTAGACCGGACCAACTAGCAGTTTATACAACTCAAGCTAAAAGTACTAACAATATAGTGGCATGGACAACTTCCATGCTCACCCAAATAAGGCAACAAAGCCCAACAAGTCTAGACATAGCAACAATATAATATAAAGGCAGAAAACATAAACAGCATCCAAGTCCAGTCATGCCAGCATATAAACAGTAATATCATCAACTAAGCTCAGGCCTCCTGCCGCCAGAGGCATCAGCCCCCAAATTACCTGAACCTGAAATAAGCGCCCCCAAACGTGGGGTGAGATCTCTAAACAAGAAATCTCAGTAAGACAAGGGGTCCTCAAGGACTCTTCCGCCCCAAGCTCACTTACAAGTATAATATAAGTTCAAAAGCACTAATTTCAATGCATGTTCATGTTAAGGCATATATATCATGACAGTATAATCTCTTGCTCAACGAGCTAAATACTATAACTCATTAATCATGTGATGTATGTAAATGCGGTTCGACTGGCCAGGGAACATGATATGTGGATTATGCACGTCTGCGACCCATCTAACATAAGAGTCGCAGTCTTATGCCTTACACACCAGAGTCGCTGTCTGATTGTATAAGTAACAACATCACTTTCATACATTACATGCCTTACACACCAGAGTCATTGTCTGATTGTGCAAGTAACGACATCATATTCACACACTACATGCCTTACACACCAGAGTCGCTGTCTGATTGTGTA
Source organism: Gastrolobium bilobum (assembly GCF_033153095.1). NCBI lineage: Eukaryota > Viridiplantae > Streptophyta > Magnoliopsida > Fabales > Fabaceae > Gastrolobium > Gastrolobium bilobum. The sequence goes on along the minus strand of NW_026896706.1, from coordinate 35,400 downwards.
AGTAGTCAAAAATTAATTTAATACGTCTCAGGCATATATCAATGCATATTTCATCTTTCATAAAAGCATACCATGCATATAAACCACCCTCCCATGGAGGTCGGTGGATAAAACAACAGACTAATCCGAGGACACGAAAGTTTACCTTGAAATCTCTCAATCCAATGCCAAGAGTCCAATCAAAGCTCAAAGCCCAAAACACAGCAGATCACAATCTGATGTAGGGCCAGCAAGCATATCAACAACAAAGCTCAAAAGCATAAACATAAAGACTACGTTTTTCCTTTTACGTTTTACGTCTTAATGCTTCAAACAAAGCCACAAGCCCTTAAACACTTGATTCTGACTTAGTTCAATTAAAACAGAAGTTCAACTTCATCAATCTAGGGTCCACAAACCCTCAATAGCCTACTGTATGAACAGTGCAGCTACTGTTCTTCGAAATCCCAGAATATCCGGATATTCGTCGGGGACATATCCGGATATCCAGATCCCCATATCCGGATATCAATATCCGGATACCATATCCGGATATCAATATCCAGATACACATATCCGGATATTTCGCGACAGACAACAGCTTCTGCATTCGCGAAGATATCCCTCCAAGGTACCATTTTTAACACTTTAAAACGTCAAAGCATGCATTTTAAATCTGTTTTAGGTCCACATACCAGTTGGTTACTTTTTTAACCATTAACATGCAAAGACATCACCTTTAAACCATTAAAACTCATTATCAAGGTTAGGTAACTCACCCCAAAGCTTAAAACAGAGAAAGGAGTGCTCTTGGAGCTCACCAACAACTCCCCAAGACTGACTATACACAGAGCACGAAATAACACCTCCAAGGTTGGTTCTTTCTCACCAAAGGTCACCACTTGGACCTCAAAATGCCATGACCATGGCTCACAACACTCAAACTTCAAACTCAGCCCTTAACCCAAACACACAGAGGCCAAAGGCAGCAAAAGGAACACTTTTCCACCCTCACAAGGATCACTCAAACAATGCACAAGTGTTTAGATGAAGGAACTAGCATCAAAGGTGATTACTTTGGCTCCAAAGAGGTGAAGGAAGGCACAAGCACCAAGCACCAGCTGACCAGCCCCTCAAGAGTCACGTAGGATAGTGTATGGCCTAGGGTTTAGTGTCCAACTATTGTATTTATAGTCACTTAACCATTAAACACACAGTATTAACTTTAATTGTTACGCTTAGAATTTTAATCCCAAACTTTGGATTCTTAACCTACTCAATTTTACAAGAATTATCATATTTTTATTTTATTTTTGGAAGCACCTTTCCGGTACGCGCTTTTCATAGCCGGTATCAGTTTCTGGCACCAGTTCTAATTATTTTAACTTGAAACTCGTTTTACAAGTCCTATATATTATTCTAGGAATTATCATGCACTTATTATAATTTTCCGGGATACTTTATCGGTACGCATTTATACCGACTAGCAGAACCGGTATCTGCGCTTTTCGTCAGAAAAACGACTTTCAACATTATTACTAACTTACTATAATTATTAAAGCCTCATAATAATTATTAGGGTCAATTATGGAATTATCTCATAATTATCTAATTAATTTCCTTAATTAGCGGTGCGAGTTCTTACATTCACCCCATCTTTTTAGGATTTTGTCCTCAAAATCAGAAAACATACATGTCCCGAAGCGCAGGATACTATCGGAGAAGCTTGTCCTCTCGCTTCCAGAATTACCCTTCAGGAATTCTTCCCGTTCAACGTACTCTGACCATCGAAATGATCTCGCTCCTCAGCTGCTCCTCGCCACGATCGAGAAACTTGAGTGGTCCGACAAGAGTTTTCAAGTTCTCCCGAACCTCCAAAACATCCGGTTGCACCACGTGCGAACGGTCCGCTACAAACTTGCGAAGTTGAGACACGTGAAACACGTCGTGGGTGTTGGTCAAGTTCAGAGACAAGGCAAACTGGTAGACAACATTAGACCTGTCAAAAAGGGCCACAGCCCTAGGGCCAACCCATTTAGCCCTGTCAAAGCCCTATTAATTTTTTAGCCCTATGCATGGTAGGGCCAACTAAGCCCTAACCCCAAAGGCCCTTTCATTTATTGGGTTAGGTGAGGGCTAGCCCGTGGATCAAAAACATCCAACTCATTTTACATCTCTCTCTCCTTTCATAACACAGACTCATTTTCCGTCAAAATATATGATTTTCTCAGGAAAATCCTCATTCCCCTTTGCAGTATTCACAAATTATTTACTCATACTTTTCACTTTGGCTCATTCATGTTTAAGAATTCGCGACCTAACGAGCTTTACTATTTCAATTCTATTCTGGAGATCGATCAAAAACGTAACTCAAAACCCTAGTTTGACCCATTTCTCCCAAATTCAACAAACCCTCTTCACTTATGGGTACTGCCAAGAAAAAACCAGGCATTGAAGGTGTCAGCGACGAGTTGAACACTATCGCTTCTCAGAACCTGGACTTCGCACCCTAGCGGAAATGGGTGTGAGGAGCATTCACTAGTTTTAGCACCTCGACCATTACTTATTCAAGGTTAGATGACTCTTCTCCATGTTTTTGTTTAGTGGGTGTGCTTTGTGCTTTAGTAAATAATCAGTGAGTTAGAAACTGATTTTTTTTTTTACTTTGTTGGTAATCTCTGATTTCATCAAGCATCCGAGGAATTGAGCGATTTCTCGCCCTTTCTTCATTTATTGTTGTTTAGTGAGCCATTTTTAATTAAATTTGAATTTGACAACATATATTTGTTATTTCTCGCTTTAATTGAAAGCCTGACAACATATATTTGTTGATTTTGATTTTTGACACGATCTTGAAAGTTAAGTTGTGGGTTTGGTTAATTAAAATCAAAATCACATGGATTGATCAACTGTTTTTTATTGATTTGGGTTGTCTCAGTTTCTTAAGAACCAGATAATCTTGTGTTATTTGTATAAAATTGGTTGTCACCTACAAAAATGAGACCACATTCTTAGGACATGAGACCACAAGTGTTGCTATGGCATTCTGGTCTGGATACAGAGACCCAAGTATGGCAGAGGTGAGTGTTGGCTCTGGAGCATTGTGTAGAGTGGCAAAAGGGTGCTTGGTACGTTGAGGATGAGTAGTGTTGGTCACAGTTAACCCACAAGTGTTTTCTGTTTAGGTCCACTAGGACAGGGACTTGCATTAGAGGGGTTCTCTTGTGGATGTTGGCCCAATGGAGTCCACTAAAATGGGTTTCTGACAACCCATAATTTATTTAGATCCATATTGGTTTTCAATTCTCTTTCTATTCTTGTTGATTTATGTTGCTATGATTTATATAATTACTACCTATAATTTATATATATTTTTTCAATTACCTAAGGTTGTTCTCGATGCTGCTACAGCAGAGCGTGTACGCATGAGTTGAATTGAGTCATCATCGACTGCTCCAAATGGCTGGCGTAATTTTGAATCTAATCACGGAACCCAAGATGCCTGAATGCCTTAAACATTGATGGGTATGTTGTGGATTTTGAAGTTGTTCTGTGTTTTGGTGATTGAAGCTTGTGAGTTTGTTTCTGGGCCTATGTTGTTGATGAGTGAAAAGTTAGTAGATAAAAGCTTCGCTTTGATTGTTCATATGCTATTGGGATTTAGGAGGGGATTTTTAGCTGGATTTATCAATTAAAAATCAAAATAATTATATTATATGTTGTAACATAGCAACATAAATTTATATATTTCTTGGATTTTGATAGGTTTATCACTTCTCAATGTGTAGGAATTATTGGTGCCAGAAGACATCATTTGATGCATAACTGTTACTAGTTCCTCAGTTTCTCGGTTGTCTTAGAACGATCTTGATCCATAATTAGGTTTCTGATAGTGTTTTAATAACTAGTACAATCACTTCATCATGAGAAAAAGGATTAATTGACTCTGAAAAATGTTTAGTTAATTTTTGTTGTTAATAATTTTAGTGTTCTTAGCTACTCTTTCATTGTTATTAGGCGAAAAGAACATTAGGCCAATTCACTCTGTTAAAGTGCAAACACTCTGTTATTAGGCATGTCATTAACACATATTATTGGGTTTCATGGACATTACATATGAATGACCCTTAGCTTCAATAATGTTTGGGAGTTTTTACTCTTCACCTTTTATTCTGATAGGTGACAATTTCTTAACCGTGTTATTTATAAAATTCAACCAGTTTAATAAAAATTAAGTATGAGCTTTTTTGTTCAACAAAAAAAAATACACATTAAATTTTTGAAGACCCACGGGCTGGCCCTAACCCATAGGGCTTTTGGCCCATGTGGCCCTATATCATTGTGGGCTTTTTGGCCCTAACCCACATGGGCTAGGGTTAAATGGGCCGGGCCGGGCCATTTTGACAGCTCTAGACAACATGTCCTACTCTACCACGTAACTGGTATGACCCAATGAATCGCGGGCTCAGTTTCCTCACTCCGAGTTCCCGAACAACACCGGTGACAGTGAAAGTTTCAGAAACACGTGCTCACCCTTACTGAAAGAAAGTGGACAGACTTTGACAATCTGTCCACAAAGACCCAAAAGTGCCACAACCAGTCTGAGTCTTCGGTAAACCCACAACGAAGTCCATGGAAATACTTTTCCACTTTCACTGCGGTACATCAAGAGATTGAAGCTCATCAACGGCTTCTGGTGTTCGATCTTCACCTTCGGGCATCACAACAACTGGGCACTCAACAACAAAGTTCCAACTCATTCCAAGATACGCTATCCTGGTTTTCTCCACAAGCTCATCTCGACTCTCACGGTTTCCATTCTAGAAGTGCACCCCCAAACAAGGAGGTCACCGACAGAACTCAAAACTTCACAATGACATCAAGACGTCATTCGATTCACTGGGATTCCCAATCACTCTCTCAAAAGAGGTGACCTAACCCCACAAACTCTAATCCACACAAGACTTGAGTGAGTTTGGTCTTATTCCATGACTCTAACCTCGACAAGACTTACAATATAAAATCAATGTCCTCGAAGTAAATTCATATTCATTTCATAGTCCAAAATTATAATCATGTTCATTTCAACCAATACATGTCAGTTAACATTCTCATTCACATAGTAACGTACCTTAGTTTATGTACACCTGCAAAATTTAATTTTAATAACATAATAAATCAAGTACTCTATGCAATATTATACCTCACTCTCCATGGTATCTGCAAAATCGAAGTCATATAAAGGTGAAATGACATTGATACATTACCATAATTTATCGTACTTATTTCATGCTTTACACTGCCCATGGTGTTAACATGCCAACTACTTATTAAGCATATCAATAATCAACATATGAACCTAGAGTCATGAAGACCACTCAACTCACAATCTACTTGAACATGCACAAAACTCGCATATACAAGAACGCGCGTGGCCTTGCCACAAATTCTAAGTGTTACACACTCAGTTTCCTGAAGAGAATTTCACATCCTCAAACAGAGCACCATCACGCTTAAGTAATGGCGTAAGGCATCTTACCTTACAACGAAAATGATCGGTGCTCCCAAGGAGACACGCTAGGTCGATAGAAGTCTTTCGCCGAAAGACCCTCAGAACGCTACTTCAACTCAGCCAACTCTGGTGGCGACATCTGGTACGGAGCTAATAACAAGGCCCCACACCAGGAAACAATTCAATGGAGAACTCTATCTCCTTTTATGGTGAAACTCAGGAATCTCCTCAGGACACACCTCGAGGAATTCCTTCACCACAGGACTTCCAGTGAGATCCTCCTGTGTCCACTCACCCAACCTCCCAACAGACATATCCGAATGCCCCTGCACTCAAGGCTCTCCTTGCCTGTAAAAAGATATATAAGGCAAGGAAATGGCTGTGGAATCAATCGGAGACATCACCACTCACTAGGCACAACAACCAATCAATCAAAAAACAATACTTGGACAACCAATCCTTGCCAAGGATGATTTTCAAATTAGCCATCGGCAATCCTACCAGATCTACCGAGAAGTCACGGCCCTCCCACTGAAACAAGACATCTCGATGTACAGTGGTAGCATCACACTTTTCTCTGGTGGCGGTAGTCACCCGCAACGGTGGAGAAGAACAAACATGGGAAACTCAAGCCTCAAAGCAATCGGGGTTGTCACAAATGAATGTGTAGCCCCGGAATCAAACAAAACATCAACCACAATTCCACCAAAGGAAACAGTACCTCTGACAAGGTTCGGAGCTCGGTCCGGCTGCTGCCGATCTAATGTGTAAACTCGCCCCGTGGCAGGTGGCACATCTGGTGCCGCTGTTGGTGGAAGGGGAACCATCTGTAACGGAACTGCACGAACAGCTGCAGCCCTTGCCGTCGACGACAGACACTCTCTAGCAAAGTGGCCCTCCTTGCCATACTGAAAACAAATAGTCTGAACGTTAGCACACGACCCCAAATGAAACTTCCCACATCCCGAGCATCTGGGAGGAGGAGGTCTCGCTGTACTCCCCTGAGTCGTAGTCCCCTGAAATTGATTTGGCGCTTGCCTAGCCGCCAACTGCTTTTCTTTGCCCTGACCAGTAAACTTCTTGTCCTTCCGGGAAGTGGAACTACCAGTTCCCTTCACATCAGCAACCTTGGCCCTCTTGGCCTTACTCGTGATACAGACATCCTTGATATCCTTACACTGCTGCACCAGTGTACCGAAGTCCCTCGATGCAGCTCCAGTAATATGCTCCACAATCACCTCACTAAGTCCCCTGCGGAACCTAGCAGCCAAAAACATCAGAGTGGGCGCCGTCATCCGAAAGTGAGCGAACTTCACAAGTTCATTAAACTTGGCTAGGTACTCGTCAATAGATATCGAGCCCTGAACCAATCTATCAAACTCCCCCTGTTTCCTCTCCTGCGCATCGTAAGGGAAGTATCTGCCCAAAAAGAAGTCCTCGAAGTACGGCCACATCATAAAATGACCCTGCATCTCATACGCCTGAGAGGTGTTCATCCACCACTCGTGTGCATCGCCCTCCAGCATGTATGTGGCGAACATCAGCTTCTGCGGATCAGTACACCGCATGACCCGAAAGATTTTATCCAATGCCTGCAGCCATCTAGCAGCAGCAATGGGATCAAGTGACCCGTCGAAGGAAGGTGGCTTGTGCTTTCGGTAGGCATTCAGCCGGCGATCAATAACATCACGATCTTCCGCAGGCCCAACAAAGGTTCCCATCGCCCTAGTAAGGTGACCAGTACCACTAACATGGCTCTGGCTCTCCTCCTGCAGACTAGGTGGAGGCAGAGGCGGCGGTGGCGGTGGCGGTGGAGGGAACTGACCAACAGCAGGACCAGCCCTCATCTCCTCCAACAAGACTCTCATCATCGTCATGTTCGTCATCCTGTTCGCCTTAAGGACATCCTCGGTGGTTCTCCGATTTGCCTCGCGAACATCCTATGCGGCTTTCCGGTTCGCCTCACGAATGGCGTCCATCATTGCCACGTTGGCCAATCTAGTGGCCTCCTGGTCGGCTAATCTAGCCGCCTGCATCTCAGGCAATGCAGTCAGGATAGGATCGAGTTGATCCTCAGCAGTCTCACGTGTTCTCCTGGGTCCTACCATGACTCAGCACGAGTTACACAAATTATGGGTTGATCAGGCCCACGCAATGTGATCACATATGCATCATCATAATAATAACCCAACGGAGCAACCACACAAGACAAGACACAACACAACATCCTAAGTTATTGCAATATATACAGGCTTTTCCCTAGAACCTTTGCTCTGATACCATAAAATGTAACACCTCGTGTTAATCCGGTTTGTTAACATGTCATCGTATTAAGCCACGCTTAATTTATAAATGCGGAATATCTTTTTCTTTTCAATTATGACGTCATTATCATTACCAACTTGTTTAATTAATCATTTAAATAAAACCATGCCTGTATGTAAATGCAAAAGACAGCTAACTGAAATACCTCTTTAATTAAAATAACAGATATATGTCTCTAGTCACGGAACTACAACACGTAGACCGGACCAACTAGCAGTTTATACAACTCAAGCTAAAAGTACTAACAATATAGTGGCATGGACAACTCCCATGCTCACCCAAATAAGGCAACAAAGCCCAACAAGTCTCAACATAACAACAATATAATATAAAGGCGGAAAACATAAACAGCATCCAAATCCAGTCATGCCAGCATATAAACAGTAATATCATCAACTAAGCTCAAGCCTCCTGCCGCCAGAGGCATCAGCAACCAAATTACCTGAACCTGAAATAAGCGACCCCAAACGTGGGGTGAGATCTCTAAACAAGACATCTCAGTAAGCCAAGGGGTCCTCAAGGACTCTTCCGCCCCAAGCTCACTTACAAGTATAATATAAGTTCAAAAGCACTAATTTCAATGCATGTTCATGTTAAGGCATATATATCATGACAGTATAATCTCTTGCTCAACGAGCTAAATACTATGACTCATTAATCATGTGATGTATGTAAATGCGGTTCGATTGGCCAGGGAACAGGATATGGATTATGCACGTCTGCGACCCATCTAACATAAGAATCGCAGTCTTATGCCTTACACACCAGAGTCGCTGTCTGATTGTGCAAGTAACGACATCATATTCACACACTGCATGCCTTACACACCAGAGTCGCTGTCTGATTGTGTATGTAGTCAACAATTAATTTAATACGTCTCAGGCATATATCAATGCATATTTCATCTTTCATAAAAACATACCAAGCATATAAACCACCCTCCCATGGAGGTCGGTGGAACAAACAACAGACTAATCTGAGGACACGAAAGCTTACCTTGAAATCTCTCAATCCAATGCCAAGAGTCCAATCAAAGCACAAAGCCCAAAACACAGCAGATCACAATCTGATGTAGGACCAGCAAGCATATTAACAACAAAGCTCAAAAGCATAAACATAAAGACTATGTTTTTCCTTTTACGTTTTACGTCTTAAGGCTTCAAACAAAGCCACAAGCCCTTAAACACTTGATTCTGACTTAGTTCAATTAAAACAGAAGTTCAACTTCATCAATCTAGGGTCCACAAACCCCCAATAGCTTACTGTATGAACAGTGCAGCTACTGTTCTTCGAAATCCCAGAATATCCGGATATTCGTCGGGGCATATCCGGATATCAATATCCGGATATCCAGATCCCCATATCCGGATATCAATATCCGGATACACATATCCGGATATTTCGCGACAGACAGCAGCTTCTGATTCGCGAAGATATCCCTCCAAGGTACCATTTTTAACACTTTAAAACGTCAAAGCATGCATTTTAAATCTTTTTTAGGTCCACATACCAGTTGGTTACTTGTTTAACCCATTAACATGCAAAGACATCACCTTTAAACCATTAAAACCCATTACCACTAGGGTTAGCCTAGTGGTGTGGGGTGTGTGTGTGTTAGGAGTGTGTGTAGTGTAGGGTGTTGTGTTCAATTCCTTGTAACTTCCACACAAAAAAAGGTTAGATAACTCACCCCAAAGCTTAAAACAGAGAAAGGAGTGCTCTTGGAGCTCACCAACAGCTCCCCAAGACTGACTATACACAAAGCACGAAATAACACCTCCAAGGTTGGTTCTTTCTCACCAAAGGTCACCACTTGGACCTCAAAATGCCATGACCATGGCTCACAACACTCAAACTTCAAACTCAGCCCTTAACCCAAACCCACAGAGGCCAAAGGCAGCAAAAGGAACACTCTTCCACCCTCACAAGGATCACTTAAACAATGCACAAGTGTTTAGATGAAGGAACTAGCATCAAAGGTGATTACTTTGGCTCCAAAGAGGTGAAGGAAGGCACAAGCACCAAGCACCAGCTGACCATCCCCTCAAGAGTCACGTAGGATAGTGTATGGCCTAGGGTTTAGTGTCCAACTATTGTATTTATAGTCACTTAACCATTAAACACACAGTATTAACTTTAATTGTTAAGCTTAGAATTTTAATCTCAAACTTTGGATTCTTAACCTACTCAATTTTACAAGAATTATCATATTTTTATTTTATTTTTCGGAGCACCTTTCTGGTACGCGCTTTTCATAGCCAGTATCAGTTTCTGGCTCCAGTTCTCATTATTTTAACTTGAAACTCGTTTTACAAGTCCTATATATTATTATAGGAATTATCATGCACTTATTATAATTTTCCGGGATACTTTATCGGTACGCATTTATACCGACTAGCAGAACTGGTATCTGCGCTTTTCGCCAGAAAAGCGACTTTCAACATTATTACTCACTTACTATAATTATTAAAGCCTCATAATAATTATTAGGGTCAATTATGGAATTATCTTATAATTATCTAATTAATTTCCTTAATTAGCGGTGCAGGTTCTTACACCCAACAGCCCAGCGCGAATAAGGGGGTGCTGACGCGTGTCAGCAAAGTACGCACCATACACGCTAAGCTACTCAGCGCGAATAAGGGGGTGCTGACACGTGTCAGCAAAGTACACACCATACACGCTAAGCTACCCAGCGCGAATTGCAGGGACATGACACGTGTCTGCATGTATAACCAATCTCGCTGGGCTGCCCAGCGAGAATGGCCACGTGGACAACTTTTCAGAATGTGCAGACTGGTTGATTGACAAACCATTCTCGCTTGTCAGACCAGCGGGAATAGGGAACCATGCTTGACTGCCATGTGTCTGATTCCAATCTCGCTTGGTGGTGTAGCGGGACTGTGACGTAACATTTTGGAAAATTCTGATTGGTGCCTGGCATACCGATAATATTTTCTTAAAGGTGTGTTACTTTGGTCAATGTCACCCAATTAGTGTAGTGGTTATATTATATATCAAAAGTCATACAAAATCAAATGGTCATCTACATATCATTAGGCATATGAAAGGCCAAAGGCCATCTACATATTAAGATACATATATTACAACATATTCATTTTTATCATTATAATTTTTTTCCTCAATTCCAAAACGACATATTTTTTGGGTCATAGCAAATAATTTTAATTGCTATAACACGAGAAATGTAAGAACCCGCACCGTTAATTAAGGAAGTTAATTAATTAATTATGCGAAATTAGGAAATAATTTCATAATTGACCCTAATAATTATTATGAGGCTCTAATAATTATAGTAAGTGATTAAGAATGCTGAAAGCCGCTTTTCGAAAGAAAAGTGCAGATACCGGTTCTGCTAGTCGGTATAAATGCGTAACAAAAAAGTATCCCAGAAAATTATAATAAGTGCATGATAATTACTAGAATAATATGTAGGACTTGTAAAACGAGTTTCAAGTCAAAATAATAAGAACTGGTGCTAGAATCTAGTACTGGCTACGAAAAGCGCGTACCAGAAAGGTGCTCTGCAAATTATAAGAAAAATATGATAATTCTTGTAAAATTGAGTAGGTTAAGAATCCAAATTTTGGGATTAAAATGCTAAGCGTAGCAATTAAAGTTAATATTATGTGTTAATTGGTTAAGTGACGATATAAGCCTTAGTTGGCACTCAACCCTAGGTGCCACTCATTTGCTACGTGACTTGGAGGCTGACCAGTTTCTCCTTGCTCTATTCCTTCGCTTCTTCACCATTTTGTGAGCCTTGGGAGCCCTTTCCTTCCTTTTCTCTTCACTAAACACTTGGTGCTTGTGAGAAGGATCCTTGTGAGAGTGGGAGGGGGCTGTGTTCTTGTTGCTCAGCCACTGTTTGGGATGTTGAAGGGGGGCTGACTTACTTGGTGGGTTGTGGGAGCCTTGGTCTTGGTATTCTGAGGTGCAAGAAGCCTTCTTTGTGAAGAAAGATCCTTGCTTGGGTGGTATTTTCGTGCACCCTTGAAGTCAGAACCTCGGAGCTGTTGTGTGAGCTCCAAGAGCACCCATTTTTGGTGAGTTTAAGCTTTTGGTAAGTTGTACCAACCTTGGTCTTGAGTTTTGTTTCTTAAAGATGAAGTCTTGGCATGTTTAATGAATTAAACAAGTAACCAACTGTCATATGAACCTCAATGAACCTTAATATGCATGTTTAAGCTTCTGGAAGTGTTAAAGATGGAACCTTGGAAGGATATCTTCGCGAAATGCAAAAACTGCATTCTGTCGCGAAATATCCGGATATTTGCCGTGGAATATCTAGATATTGATATCCGGATATGAATATCCGGATATTGATATCCGGATGTGGGGATCTGGATATCCGGATATTGCCAGAGTGATATCCGGATATTTGATATCCAGATATTGCCTGTGAGATATCCGGATATTGGATATCCGGATATGTCCCCGTGCAATATCCAGATATTCTGGGTTTATGAGGAACAGTAGCGTACTGTTCATCCAGAACTGATCTATGGGTTTGTGGACCCTAGTTTGAGGAAGTTGAACTTCTGTAATTAATTAATGTAAGTCAGAATCATATGATTAAGGGCTTATGGCTTGTGTGAAGCCTTAAGACGTAAAACATAATGGAAAGGCGTTGTCTTAATATTGTATGCTCGCGGTGCATGTTTATTGATATATTATTGGTCCATAACAGATTGTGAATCTGATGTGTTTGGACGTTGAGCTGTGGACTCTTGGCTTTGGGTGTTAGCTTGCAAGGTAAGCTTTCGTGTCCTCGGTTTAGCCATGTTGTGGTTCCACCATGTCCCATGGGGGTATGGTTATATGCATGCTGTGTTACTTGCTTTGGATATTTTGAAATGCTTTTAAGCTGATATGTGCAATGGCTTATAATATGTATGTGTTGTTTCCACTTAGTTGGTAAGCCTGAGTATGTGGCGTCATACAAGATGGTGTGTCCGTGGGTGGGTGCAAGTAGCGTCTTGCATATTGTGTGGGTAATAGACGTATTCCTGCATTTCTCTGACCAGTAGAATAGTAATGACACACATGACATGATTATCTGCTGCATTGCACTATTTTAGAACTGATGATGATAAACTGCTTTTGAACTTATATTGCATATGTAAGTGAGCTTGGGGTGGAAGATCCTTGAGGACCCCTTGTCTTACTGAGATATCTTGTTTAGAGATCTCACCCCACATTTGGGGAATGCTTATTTCAGGTTCAGGTAGTATGGTGACTGATGCCTCTGGCGGCAGGAGGCCAGAGCTTAGCTGATTATGATATTTATGTTGTATTGCTGTCATGACTGGATTGGATGTTGTTTATGTTTTCTGCTCTTTATGTTTTGAGTTAAGACTTATGTTGGGCTTTGTTGCCTTATTTGGGTGAGCATGAGAGTTGTCCATGCCACCATGATGTTAGTACTGTTAGTCTGAGTTGTATAAACTGCTAGTTGGTCCGGTCTACGTGTTGTAGTTTCGTGACTAGAGACATACTTTATGTTGAGAGGTTCGTGAAGCGAACCGGAGGACCACTGAGGATGTCCTCGAGGCGAACAAGATGGCGAACATGACGATGATGAGAGTCATGTTGGAGGAGATGAGGGCTGGTCCTGCTGTAGGCCAGTTTCCACCGCCACCACCGCTGCCGCCTCCACCTAGTGTTCAGGATGAGAGCCTGAGTCACATTGGCAGTTCTGCTCATGTCGCTGAGACGAGGGAGACTCTTATAGAGCCTGCTGAGGATCGTGACGTGATTGATCGCCGGCTGAATGCTTTCAGGAAGCATAAGCCACCTGTGTTTGATGGGTCTTTGGATCCTATTACTGCAGCGAGATGGCTTCAGGCGCTGGACAAGATATTTCGGGTCATGCAGTGTACAGACCCGCAGAAGCTGATGTTCTCGACTTACATGCTGGAGGGCGATGCCCATGAGTGGTGGACAAACACCTCTCGTGCTTATGAGATGCAGGGTCATGTCATGACGTGGCCATTCTTCGAGGAATGCTTTTTGGGCAAGTACTTTCCCTACGATGCGCAGGAGAAGAAGTAAGGGGAATTTGATAGATTGGTTCAGGGCTCGATGTCTATTGACGAGTACCTGGCCAAGTTTAATGAGCTTGTGAAGTTTGAGCACTTCTGGATGGTTCCTCCTACTCCGATGTTTCTGGCTGCTAAGTTCCGCAGAGGACTTAGTGAGGTGATTGCTGAGCATATTGCTGGAGCTGCTTCGAGGGATTTTGGTACACTGGTTCAGCAGTGTAAGGACATTGAGGATGTCTGCATTGCGAGCAAGGCCAAGGTCGACGAGACTAAGGGGACTGTCAGTTCCACTCCTGTTTCTACTTCTTGGAAGGATAGGAAGTTTGCTAGGAAGGGCAAAGGTAAACAGTTGGCGACTAGGCAGGCGCCTGGTCAGTTCAAGAGGACTGCTTCACAGCAGGGGAGTTTTACTAGGCCTCCTTCCACTCCGAGATGTGCGGGGTGCGGAAAGGAGCATGCTGGTCATTGTGCTTCGGGTCAGCTGATCTATTTCCAGTGTGGTAAGGAGGGCCACTTCTCTAGAGACTGTCTGTCGTCGACAGCGAGAGCTGTAGCTGTTCAGGCAGTTCCTTTGCAGATGGTTCCAATGGCTTCTACTTCGGCACCTGTGGTGCCACCTTCTGTTGGGTGTGTGTACACCTTGGATAGGCAGCAGTCGGACCGTGCTTCGAACCTTGTCAGAGGTACTGTGTCTATTGGTGGTATTGCTGTTGATGCATTGTTTGATTCTGAGGCTACGCATTCGTTTGTTGCTACCCCGATTGCTTTGGGCTTGAGTTGCCAATGTCTGTGCTTTCTCCACCGTTGCGGGTGACTACTGCCACCAGAGAAATATGTGATTCTACCACTGTACATTGCGATGTAGCGTTTCAGTGGGACGGTCGTGAGTTCTCAGTGGATCTGATAGGATTGCCGATGGCCAACTTGGAGATTATTCTGGGCATGTATTGGTTGTCTAGAAACTGTGCACTGATTGATTGCTGTGCAAAGCGCGTGGTGATGTCTCCGTGTGATTCTACAGTTAATTCCTCGCCATATATTTCATTGCTGCAGGCTAGGAAGGCCTTGAGAGCAGGGGCATTTGGTTATGTCATGTTGGGAGGTTTGGTGAGAGGGACACAGGAGGATATCACTGGCATTCCTATGGTGGGGGAGTTCCTCGAGGTGTTTCCTGAGGAGATTCCTGAGTTTCCGCCACAGCGGGAGATAGAGTTCTCCATTGATTTGTTACCTGGTGTGGGGCCGATTTCTTTAGCTCCATATCGGATGTCGCCACCGGAGTTGGCTGAGCTGAAGAAGCTTATTGAGGATCTTTCAGCGAAAGATTTCATCCGGCTGAGTGTGTCTCCTTGGGGAGCACCGGTCATCTTTGTGAAGAAGAAGGACGGGACAATGTGATTGTGCACCGACTACAGGCAGTTGAACAAGGTGACGATCAAGAACAAGTATCCCCTTCCTCGGATTGATGATATGTTGGATCAGCTCAGGGGTGCTTGCGTGTATTCCAAGATTGTTCTCCGGTCCGGATACCATCAGATGCGGGTGAAGCCGGAAGATGTCCCTAAGATCGCGTTTCGTTCGAGATACGGTCACTTTGAGTATTTGGTGATTCCTTTTGGACTCACCAATGCGCCGGCAGTGTTCATGGATTACATGAACAGGATTTTCCAGCCGTATCTGGATCAGTTTGTGATCGTCTTTATTGATGACATTCTGATTTACTCCAAGACTGAGGAGGAGTATGCAGAGCATCTGAGGATTGTCCTGCAAGTGCTGAAGGAGAAAAAGCTTTATGCTAAGCCTTCTAAGTGTGAGTTTTGGCTCAAATCAGTCAAGTTTCTGGGGCATGTGATTTCAGCGGATGGAGTTGCAGTGGATCCCAACAAGATTGAGGCTGTGCTGGA
This sequence comes from Gastrolobium bilobum, assembly GCF_033153095.1. NCBI lineage: Eukaryota > Viridiplantae > Streptophyta > Magnoliopsida > Fabales > Fabaceae > Gastrolobium > Gastrolobium bilobum. The sequence goes on along the minus strand of NW_026896706.1, from coordinate 19,615 downwards.
TTGGGAGAGGCCCAAGACAGTTACGGAGGTGAGGAGCTTCTTAGGTTTGGCAGGTTATTATCGGAGGTTCATCAAGGGTTTCTCCACGAGGGTTCTCCCTTTGACTCGCCTTACCCGAAAGGAGACTCCATTTGTGTGGACTGAGGCGTGCTTTCAGAAGTTGAAGGAGAGATTGACTACTTCACCTGTGTTGGTCCTTCCTGATCCTGAGGAGCAGTTTGAGCTTTACTGTGATGCTTCTAGAAAGGGGCTGGGTTGTGTGTTGATGCAGTCTGGTAGAGCTGTTGCTTTTGCTTTGAGGCAGTTGAAGCCTCATGAGGAGAACTACCCGACTCATGATTTGGAGTTGGCTGCGATTGTGTTTGCTTTCAAGATTTGGAGGCATTACTTGTTCGGTATGCAGTTTGCGGTGTTCAGTGACCACAAGAGCTTGAAGTATCTGTTTGATCAGAAGGAACTGAACATGAGGCAGAGGAGATGGATGGAGTTTCTGAAGGACTACGACTTTGAGTTGAAGTACCATCCTGGCAAGGCCAATATGGTAGCTGATGCTTTGAGTCGGAAATCCGTGAGTCTATCCAGTTTGAAGATGGGTGACTTCGACCTCATAGAGAAGTTTCGAGATCTGAAGGTGACAACCTTGTTTGGGGGTGCACTTCTCGAGATGGAGACTGTGAGAGTCAGGAATGAGCTTATGGAGAAGATCCAAGAGGCGCAAGTGCAAAGAGAGTGTCTCGACTACATGAAGAACCAAGACGGTGTGTCCTGGAATGAGGATGGACTTCTGTTGTTTCAGAAGCGTGTGGTGATTCCTCGAAGTCCTTTGACCGAAGAGGGTATGGCGGAGGCTCATAAGGGATAGTTTACTGTTAACCCTGGTGCTACAAAGATGTACCAAGACCTGAAGAGGAATTTCTGGTGGCCAGGAATGAAGAAGGACATAGTTGTGTATGTGTCCAAGTGCTTGATCTGCTAGAAGGTGAAGATTGAACAGCAGAAGCCGTCTGGTAAACTTCAACCTCTTGAGATTCTGGAATGGAAATGGGAAAGCATTTCCATGGACTTCGTTGTGGGTTTGCCGAAGACTCAGGTTGGCAGTGACTCGATATGGGTCATTGTGGACAGACTGACGAAGTCTTTCCACTTTCTTCCACTGAAGGTGAGCTTCACTACCGAGCAGTTGGCCAAACTGTATGTTCGCGAGATTGTGAGGCTTCACGGGGTGCCCGAGAGTATCATCAGTGATAGGGACCCGAATTTCACATCTCGGTTCTGGGAGGCGCTGCAGGGAGCTTTTGGGACTCAGTTGAGACTGAGTACAGCCTATCACCCTCAGACTGATGGACAGACTGAGCGGACTATCCAGACCTTGGAGGACATGTTGCGGGCTTTCACGATGGAGCAGGGCTCGGCATGGGATAGGTACCTTCCATTGATTGAGTTTTCGTATAACAATAGTTTCCATGCTAGCCTGGGCATAGCACCCTACGAGGCGCTCTACGGTAGGAGGTGTCGTACACCTACCTACTGGTCTGAGGTTGGGGATCGTGAGTTGTTTGGTTTGGACTTTGTCCAAGATACCACCCTGCAGATCCAGTTGATCAGGGAAAAGCTGAAGCAGGCGCAGAATCGCCAGAAGAGTTACTACGAAGTCAAGCATCGTCCACTGGAGTTCAGTGAGGGTGAGCACGTGTTTGTGAGACTTTCACCTGTCACAGGTGTTGGACGGGCACTCGGAGTGAGGAAGCTGAGCTCGCGGTTTATTGGGCTATACCAGATTCTTGGTAGAGTAGGACCTGTTGCCTACCGGCTTGCCTTGCCTCCGAACTTGGCCAACATCCACGACGTGTTTCACGTGTCTCAGCTACGAAAGTATGTAGCGGATCCTTCGCACGTGGTGCAACCGGATGATGTGGAGGTTCGGGAGAACTTGAAAACTCCCGTCGGACCACTCAAGATTCTTGATCGTGGCGAGAAGCAACTGAGGAGCAAGATCATCCTGATGGTCAAAGTGCAATGGTCAGGAAGGACTCCTAAGGAGTGTACCTGGGAGCGAGAGGACGAGCTTCTCCGGCAGTATCCCGACTTCTGAGACAGCTATATTCTGATTTTGAGGACAAAATCCTAAAAAGGTAGGGTGAATGTAAGAACCTGCACCGTTAATTAAGGAAGTTAATTAATTAATTATGCGAAATTAGAAAATAATTTCATAATTGACCCTAATAATTATTATGAAGCTCTAATAATTATAGTAAGTGATTAAGAATGCTGAAATTCGTTTTTCGGTAGAAAAGTGAAGATACCGGTTCTGCTAGTCGGTATAAATGTGTACCGAAAAAGTATCTCGGAAAATTATAATAAATACATGATAATTACTAGAATAATATGTAGGACTTGTAAAACGAGTTTCAAGTCAAAATAATAAGAACTGGTGCCAGAATCTGGTACTGGCTAGGAAAAGCGCGTACCGAAAAGGTGCTCCGAAAATTATAAGAAAAATATGATAATTCTTGTAAAATTGAGTAGGTTAAGAATCCAAAGTTTGGGATTAAAATTCTAAGCGTAGAAATTAAAGTTAATATTGTGTGTTAATTGGTTAAGTAACTATATAAGCCTTAGTTGGCACTCAACCCTAGGTGCCACTCATTTGCTACGTGACTTGGAGGCTGACCAGTTTCTCCTTGATCTATTCCTTCGCTTCTTCACCATTTTGTGAGCCTTGGGAGCCCTTTCCTTCCTTTTCTCTTCACTAAACACTTGGTGCTTGTGAGAAGGATCCTTGTGAGAGTGGGAGGGGGCTGTGTTCTTGTTGCTCAGCCACTGTTTGGGATGTTGAAGGGGGCTGACTTACTTGGTGGGTTGTGGGAGCCTTGGTCTTGGTATTCTGAGGTGCAAGAAGCCTTCTTTGTGAAGAAAGATCCTTGCTTGGGTGGTATTTTCGTGCACCCTTGAAGTCAGAACCTCGGAGCTGTTGTGTGAGCTCCAAGAGCACCCCTTTTTGCTGAGTTTAAGCTTTTGGTAAGTTGTACCAACCTTGGTCTTGAGTTTTGTTTCTTAAAGATGAAGTCTTGGCATGTTTAATGAATTAAACAAGTAACCAACTGTCATATGAACCTCAATGAACCTTAATATGCATGTTTAAGCTTCTGGAAGTGTTAAAGATGGAACCTTGGAAGGATATCTTCGCGAAATGCAAAAACTGCATTCTGTCGCGAAATATCCGGATATTTGCCGTGGAATATCTAGATATTGATATCCAGATATGAATATCCGGATATTGATATCCGGATGTGGGGATCTGGATATCCGGATATTGATATCTGGATATTGCCAGAGTGATATCCGGATATTGGATATCCGGATATTGCCTGTGAGATATCCGGATATGTCCCCGTGCAATATCCGGATATTCTGGGTTTGCGAGGAACAGTAGCGTACTGTTCATCCAGAACTGATCTATGGGTTTGTGGACCCTAGTTTGAGGAAGTTGAACTTCTGTAATTAATTAATGTAAGTCAGAATCATATGATTAAGGGCTTATGGCTTGTGTGAAGCCTTAAGACGTAAAACGTATTGGAAAGGCGTTGTCTTAATATTGTATGCTTGCGGTGCATGTTTATTGATATATTATTGGTTCATAACAAATTGTGAATCTGTTGTGTTTGGACTTTGAGTTGTGGACTCTTGGCTTTGGGTGTTAGCTTGCAAGGTAAGCTTTCGTGTCCTCGGTTTAGCCATGTTGTGGTTCCACCATGTCCCATGGGGTATGGTTATATGCATGTTGTGTTACATGCTTTGGATATTTTGAAATGTCTTTAAGCTGATATGTGCAAATGGCTTATAATATGTATGTGTTGTTTCCACTTAGTCGGTAAGCCTGAGTATGTGGCGTCATACAAGATGGTGAGTCCGTGGGTGGGTGCAAGTAGCGTCTTGCATATTGTGTGGGTAATAGACGTATTCCTGCATTTCTCTGACCAGTAGAATAGTATTGACACACATGACATGAGTATCTGCTGCATTGCACTATTTTAGAACTGATGATGATAAACTGCTTTTGAACTTATATTGCACATGTAAGTGAGCTTGGGGTGGAAGATCCTTGAGGACCTCTTGTCTTACTGAGATTTCTTGTTTAGAGATCTCACCCCACGTTTAGGGAATGCTTATTTCAGGTTCAGGTAGTATGGTGACTGATGCCTCTGGCGGCAGGAGGCCAGAGCTTAGCTGATTATGATATTTATGTTGTATTGCTGTCATGACTGGATTGGATGCTGTTTATGTTTTCTGTTCTTTATGTTTTGAGTTGAGACTTATGTTGGGCTTTGTTGCCTTATTTGGGTGAGCATGGGAGTTGTCCATGCCACCATGTTGTTAGTATTGTTAGTCTGAGTTGTATAAACTGCTAGTTGGTCCGGTCTACGTGTTGTAGTTCCGTGACTAGAGACATACTTTATGTTGTATTAATTAGGGAAAAGTTCACCAATACCCCTGTGGTTTACTTCATAATCATCTATGCCCCTGTGATTTTTTTGTATCACATATGTCTCTGTGCTTTGTAAAATATAAAAAACCACAGGGGCATATGTAATAAAAAGCATACCCTTTTGCAAACCATAGGGGCATATGTGACAAAAAAAACCACAAGGGCATAAGTGATTCTGGAGGAAACCACAGGGGCATTGGTGAACTTTTTCCTATTAATTAATGAGGTACTTCGGTTAGCTATTTTATTGCAATTGCATACCGGCAATGTTTTATTAATTGATTAATAAGCAAATTGGTAACGATAATGACTTTATAATTGAAAAGAAAAAGTTATTCCGCATTTTTAATTAAGCGCAGCTTAATACGATAGTATGATAACATTACCGGATATATACGGGGTGTTACAAGAAACAATACACTATATATACATATATATATATATATTATATATATATATATATATATATATATATATATATATTTCTCTTTTTTCTGTTATCAATGTAGATAAGTTATCTACATTAAGTCAAAAACAACGTCGTTTTCGGACCGAAATCAAGGAATTTTTGTAATTATAATTTATTTCAGAGTTATAATAGTCTTTCTCATTATAATTTTTCAACACAAAACGACGTCGTTTTGAGAGTGAATGTAGATAACTTATATAGTAGAAACATTAAATCCATATATATATATATATATATATATATATATATATATATATATATATATATATATATATGGTAAAATTATTTCCGCAGCCGCTTTATGTATATATAGGGGTTTACATTTCTGCAGCTGTTGTTCGTACAGCAGCCAAATACTTGTCATATATATATGCGAAAGCATTAAATGTGGAGAATCATAACCATACAAAAGATGGTACACATAAATTAGTGATTAAGATTAAGTATAAATTACTTATTCTTCTACCAATGTAAATTTATCCTATATATGAGATTAATATTTCTTATGTTGTAAGGGATAATTTTATATCCTATACACATAAAAATATATAGAGCCAATGTTTTATTTTTCTCTCTTTTCTTTTCATATAATCTCACATGGATCCTAAACACTTTTATATATATGTAAGATAATTTTATCTCATGTAACATGAGAGATATTAAACCCTATATATATATATATATATATATATATATATATATATATATATGATCCCATAACCGTTGAATGCACGAAAACCAACGATTAAGATTTGTATAGAACTTATTATTGATATATTAATACATAATTATCTGTGTTGGAACAGTAGCCAACACCAAAACGAGAAGCTGAATATCAAATTCTAAATAAAGACCCGAAGAGAAGAGGAGCGCGAGGCGGAAGGACTTTACTGTATAATCTAAACATGTTAATAATCTTTAAAAAGATGTTTATAAAATAAACAAGTTTATAATAAATATTTTATTTTATAAAATCTATTTAATATATTTTGACTGTTAGTTATTTTTAAAATTAAAATAAGTCAATTTAAATAAGTAACAAGTATTTCTAATTAAAAAAAATTATGCGAAATTGAAAATAACACATGCAAAATTACTTGTATCTAGAATTATATGCTGTCAAAAAAAATTCATGTATCCCGATAATTTAAATTCATTTGAGTTAATTGGCTACATAATAATAATAATAAAATTATCTATTATGAAACTTTCTAATATATTTGGAGTATATCTAAAACTATTTGGCAATTCAAAAGAATATTTTCTCTGAGGATGGAACAAGAAGATCAAATGACTACTTTTGTGAACTTCGCTACAAAGAGTCCACTAGTTTGTGATGTTAACGGGTCAAATCGCCATGTTTTTTGTATGCGACCACCTTTGCATGGCCAAGTTCTGGCAGCATCTATCTCCGTCAATTCTGCAGAGTGAAATAAGAGTTGCAAAATCATTAAGAGGAACAGACACCTCAAGGACACGTATGTCATGATAACTCAATTGCAAGACATGAAGCAAATACCATGTATATGTGATCCAAGGACTACTACTAAAAACTATGCCCGTTCAACTCATTATGCAAGTTAAATTATACGATATTAGCCTGTTACTATCCTACATGACAAACTTTTGCATGTTACTAGTGTCCCCAAAGAAAAAATATAAAGAAAAAAGAAAGAAAGAAAGACAGAAAGAGCAAGAGTGACCATGAAAGGTCAACTAGTTAAAGTTGGTAAGTTTTTTTTGAATATTTCGATTACTCGACTAATCCAATTTGAGTCGGGTAGAACCACATAGATGACAAAACTCTCCCTACCAAGTTTAAACATAGCTGCGTTCCCAAGGACTCAAACTTCTTTTGTTAAAGTTGGTAATTTTGTAATCTGAGACAATTTCCCATTAGACCACAACTTTTTTCCCACCACAAAGAAAGAGGGTTGGATAAATACGGTTAAAAGATTTGAGGATTGAAGCATTAGCCATCTAAGAATGCGGACCTTTACAAGGGAAGCACATAACATTTGATAAGAAACAAGCACAGTAAAACTGCTACTCATATTACTAAAATGAATAACAATAAATATAAAACATGGACCGACAGAAATAGTTGATGCTTCAGGCATAATTTTCACACAGGAAAAAAATTAAAGCATGAAACTCCTACCAGCAGTTACATTTTCCTTCAAGAACTCATCCACCACGTCTTCATTCTGGGCAACAGTTAAGCTAATCAACAAAAAAAGGTATTTGTCAGAATAAAATTACAAGATATAAATGATAGTGTGTTTGTGTGTGTGCACTTTGACTGCATTCTAAAAGAGCCATAAAATTAAAAATTAAAAGGTACCTGCAAGTGCTGTAGACGAGTGACCCTCCAACTTTTAGTAGTCTGAAACCGTTGGTGAGAAGATTCAGCTGTAGCGATATATAAAAGGTATAGGGTTAAGAAAAGGTGATATTTAAGATTACTGCCATGCATTAACTATGCTGAAAATGACCATAGGAACAGTCTCCAATATCTTGTTCAGAAATCTCAAAGTTCTATTTTTCTTTCTAAGTATAAATAAGGCCAAAACATTTAACTACTTAATCACTTAAGCACTCCAATCTTCAAACATGTTTTAGGCAATGCACTTCGTGCAAATTCCAAAGGGTGACTCAGTTCACCATTGATAGGTCATTACCCTTTATAAGGTTTTCTATCCAAAAGGAAAAAACATACAAAATTCATTGTTTGACACCAACACAATCAACAAGCGTGCCGTATCTCATCCATCACCAATCTGTGCTAATCCTTCTCGGATGGAGTTTTGTGTCAGATTATGTGTGTTGAGAGACAAGAAATGACGATAATAATTCCAGCTAAATGTTCTATGGTGGAGAATATGTATTTATGGACAAATAGAATAACGAGTCATTTGCCTGAAGAGCATGTAAGTTATCAGTCCTCTCGGCATCTAGTACACGACGCTGAAGAGTTCTCCAGCCCCAATGTTCAAACTTTTGAATATGTTTAACTGAACCATCATGAGTGCATTCTGCATCCACAAGGACCTGCTTGAAATCCCAACAAATAATCAATTTTGCAGGGTAGAAGAAAGCAAAGAACTATGCTAAATAAATTTAAAGGAAAGTATTAGTTACCTTGTCATAGCCATGACTAGCAATCTCATTGTCAGATACAGTCTTATATAATTCTCCTTTAGTAAGACCAACAACTCCAGAATGTTGTCCATAATATATGAGTTCAGGAGGCTGAGACCTAGACACCAATTGTGGAGTACCACTTTTTTTTGCCCTTTTCCTCTCTTTCCATGGTCTTCTAGACGACCACTCCTTGAACACATCCAATCTTTCTTCCGATTCAGACTGACCTGTTTGAAACTTGATAGAACGAAAAGATTTTAAAAACAGGTAATAATTATTAATAAATATGATATTAAATTGGCAGTATTGCATTCCAAAGTTGACCATGTCTATCATAACTTAAACTTCAATTACATGACTTACAGTCAGAACAAAATCCCCCAGGAATAACAGAAAATGTTGTTCCATCAGCAACAAAAAGCCGACATCGATCACCCAGTGTATATTTCTGCAGCATTGTTCTACATGCTGCCAAACGATGCCTTGCAACATCTACTCCAGTTACAGAGCCCGAATCATCAAGAAGGTCAAGTATCATACAAAGTTTAGCACCTGAAATTTAAATTTGAATGAAGACCATTATAATCATGACTCTAGCAAATTGGAAAATTACGAAGTTTCTCTTTCAACTAAAAACAACACACACACAAACATACATATATATATATATATATAGAATCATCACTGGAACTTGGAACTTAACAATTTTATACATGTTCTCCCTGAAATAAATCAATCTTAGTCTATATATATATATATATTGACATTAGTTATAGGAGGACAAAGTATATAAGAATAATTGAGTAAAGAAATATCTACCAGGAGCAGCACATAGGTCCAGGACATGATCCCCTGGTGATATATTTAAAGCCATAACAGCAGCTCCGGAAGATGCATCAATTCCATATATCTGATACAACACGAACAATCATAAAGAATGACATCAAAAAAATTCCAAAACTAGCTAAGCTTGAAATTAGCTACACAACAAGTTAACTAACAACAAGGGAAATACAAAAGGTATTTCCATTCCAATACAAATAAAACGATATTCATCCTCAGAAAAATTATTAGATCAATTTGGTCCTCAAATCATATTATTTGAAATCAAAGTATCCCAAAATTTATTAAAACCAAATTGATGTCATGCAATGACCAAAAAAAAAAAATCATTGCTTCGGTAATTATTCGTAGTACCAAATTAATATTTCCAAAATTTATGGATGACTAAATTGGGGTGTCGTTGTTCACTCTCACCTTCCCTTCTTGGTATGCCCTAGAGCCAGCAATTTGAATATTTGGTGGAAGAGAGTAAAACCCTGGCAGCCATTCCAGTTTTTCGAGTTTGCATTTCATCTCAGCTTCAACCTCTTCAATACAAGTTTCGCAACCAGGTTTCAACCTTTACAAATTCAAAACCAAGAAGTTAGGAGGTGAAAGAAGATGAAACCTAGAGATAAAAAAATAAAAAAAATAAAAAAAATAAAAAAAATTCGAAATACCGAATGAATCGTGGGATGGAATCAATTGCAGTATAAATCGATGGGTCGAGCCCATTGGACTCCAGAAAGTGGACGAAAGCGTCTGGTAGTGGCAGCTTTGAAACGTATTCCATGAAAGCTCAATTAGGTTCTGCAGTGAGAAGAAGAAGAGCAACGCTTTTTCGTTTTGTCGTCGAGGGAGGGATCAGAGAGTAAACGACACCAACACTGATTTGTATCAGTAATGTGACGATTCATGGAAATGTTATATTACAAATAGTAAACGACTATGGCGAAGCAACATTTTTATCGTTTTAAAGATGAAATGTTGCTGTACTGTAATTGCTTGAGTTTAAATATATCGTCTCAAGTCAAATTTATGTTAATAGTGAAAATATTTGATACTCAACATAATAGTCAAAGATATCTGAAGAACCTATAAAGATTTGATATTTGATTAATTAGATAAATAAGAAATATAAATACATAATTAATTATATTTTATAAAGATATCTAAGAAGATTTTGTTAGGAAATAGGATTCCATCGGACAGAACAATAACAACAAATAAAGGAAATTGAAAGTAATAAATGGACACAGATATTTTACATGAGAAAACCCTCAAAGTAACTGAGGTAAAAAATCCACCGGCAAGAGTAGAAAAATTTCACTATGGAAACTCCAAAATTACAACCTCCCTTTTATCACAAGGAGAGAACAATTTTTATCTCTCTCTTGAACTAGGAATACTCCTCACAAAATACAGTCAATATAATATTATAACAAATAATATTATATTAATAAGAAGAAGAAAAAGAAAAGGTGTAAAGTATAAGGAAGTGGTGGGCATTATTATATAGCCTTCACCTCCTTTAACAATGCAAGAACCCACTGATGTGGGTCTTGCTTCTAACAATCTCCCACTTGGAGATATGAGTGAGAATCAATCAATCTCCACACACTTCTTTCAATCTTGTCATGTCCATGTTATCTACGTCTCTGCCAGGCAATATGAAGATCTGCACCATATGTACTTGTCAATGTTGATTGGTTTTGTCAGCGCATCTGCTATGTTCTCCTTTGTGTGAATTTTCTGTACATCCACGCTTCCATCTTCTACCACTTCACGAACAAAATGATATTGAACTCCTATGTGCTTTGTCCTGAAATGAAAGGCTGGATTCCTTGCAATGTGCAAGGCGCTCTGACTATCACAATACAAAATAGTGTTATTTTGTTTGTGCCCAAGCTCCTCCATGAATTTTCTTATCCAGATTGCTTCTTTGCAAGCTTGAGTTATTGCCATATACTCAGCTTCTGTCGTAGAAAGTGCCACGACGGATTGTAGTTTGGAAACCCAACTAACAGCTCCTCCTGCAACTGTAAACACATAGCCCGTGGTAGATTTTCTTTTCTCTAAATCTCCTGCAAAATCAGAATCAACATACCCTCTGACAATATATTCAGATCCTCCATAACATAGACTAACATCTGAGGTTCCTTTGATATATCTCAGGATCCTCTTAACAACATTCCAGTGCTCCTGCCCATAATTTGCCATGAATCGACTAACCACTCCCACTGCATGCGCAATTTCTGGTCTTGTACAGATCATAGCAAACATTAAACCCCCTACTGCTGATGCATACGGTACTCGAGACATCTCATTCCTCTCTGCTTCACTGCTAGGACTCATACTTGAGGATAATTTGAAATTAATAGGAAGAGGGGTAGAAATTGGCTTACAATCTTGCATGTTGAAGCACCGCAAGATCTTCTTCAAATAATTCTTCTGTGATAGCCAAATCTTCATATTATTTATGTCTCGGTGAATTTGCATCCCTAGAATCTTGTTTGTTGGTCCCAAGTCCTTCATTCCAAACTCCCTAACCAACTGAGCCTTAATTCTTGAATTAGATCTTTGTTGGGGCCTGTTACCAACATATCATCAACATATAACAACAAGATAATGAAATCATTCCCAAACCTCTTGAAATAAGCACAAGGGTCTGAACTGAGTCTGTTATATTCAAGGCTCAATATAAAGGAATCAAATCTCTTATACCAAAACCTCAGCGCCTGTTTGAGACCGTACAAAGATTTGTTCAACCTGCAAACCAAGTTCTCTTTATCTGGTTCTTCAAAACCTTCTAGTTGGAGCATATAAATTTCTTTTTCAAGATCTCCATGAAGAAATACAGTCTTTACATCTAACTGCTCTAAATATAACTTGAATATCGCACAATAGCTAGTACAATACGAATTGTAGTGAGACGAACCATAGGTGAAAGTATTTCAGTAAAGTCAATACCTTCTTTCTGAGAGTAACCTTTCACCACCAATCTTGCACGATACCGCTGCACCTGATCATCATTGTTTCATTTGATCTTGTATACCCATTTGTTTCGAATGGGTTTTCTTCCTTACGGTAATGGCACAAGTTCCCAAGTCCTATTCTTATGAAGGGCTTCAATTTCTTCATGCATTGTTGTCATCCACAATGATGCATCTGAGCTAGTTAATGCTTCTCGGAACGTTGATGGCTCTCCATCTTCTAATAGAAGACAGTATGCAACATTGCCCTCCATAATATAGTCAGACTGCCAGGTTGGTGTTTTCTTCTCACGAGCTGACCGTCGAACTTCTGCAGTTTCAGACTCAACTGGTTCTTGCTCCTCGTGTTCTATGGTTACTTTAGAAGAATCTGGTTGTCTAGATTCGTCTTCCACCTGAATCGTCAATTTTTCCAGATTGTTAGCTAAAGTGCTACTTACATTTTTCTCCTGCAGCTTATCTTCTGCAAATAGTACATCTCTGCTGATGACGACACTGCTGGCAGTAGGATCCCACAGCTGATACCCTTTAACTCATTAGCATACCCTAAGAATCTGCACTTCCTGGATTTTGGATCCAGCTTTGTGACTTCTTGGGTGTTGTACATCACGAACACAGGACTCCCAAATGTGTGTAGGTGTGAATAATCAACTGGCTTACTAGTCCACATCTCCATCAGTGTTTTCAGATCGATCGTCGTTGATGGTGAGCGATTAATCACATACCAGGCAGTGTTGACTGCTTCGGCCCAAAATGACTTCGCCATACTAGCAGTCCTCAACATAGCTCTAGTTCTTTCGAGTAGAGTTCTATTCATTCGCTCTTCCACTCCATTCTGTTGCGGAGTGTATGCCACCGTGAGTTTCCTTCTGATGCCTTCCTGATTACAAAAGACATTAAATTCATCACCTGTAAATTCTCCACCATTGTATGTCCTGAGACACTTGATCTTCTTCTCTGTCTCCACTTCTATCTACGCTTTGAATGTCTTGAAGGCTGAAAATACATATGCCTTCCTCTTGATTGGGTACACCCAACATCTCCTAGAATAATCATTAATAAAAGATACAAAGTACTTTGCTCCTCCCAAGGACATAACTGGTGCTTGCCATACATCAGAGTGAATCAATTCCAGAATATTTTTACTTCTAGAATTAGATGCAGTGAACTTCAATCTATGTTGCTTACTTGTAACACAATGCTCACAGAATGGTAAAGTTACCTTTGTAAGACCAGGGAGTAGTTTCTGTTCAGCCAGAATTTTCAACCCTTGTTCTAACATGTGGCCCAATTTGCGATGCCACATCTTTGTTATATCATCCTCAGAATTGGTTGATGCAACAGATGTTTCTGCCTCCAGACGCGTCTCTCCCATAAGCCTGTACAAGTTTGCTGCAACCTTCCCAGCTTTCATTACTACAAGCGCATCTTTGATGATCTTCATCACCCCGTTTTGAATATGGATTTTACAATCATTTTCATCAAATTGCCCTAAAGACAATAAGTTTTTCTTCAAGCCCTTCACATGCCGCACATTTTGGATTGTGCAAATCACCCATCATACATCTTCACCTTGATGGTGCCAACTCCAGCAATCTGCAAGGTATGATCATTTCTCATGTACACAAACCCTCCAGAGATAGGTTTATATGAATGAAACCAATCTCTCTGAGAAGTCATATGCCATGTTGCTCCTGAATCCATTATTCATGCATCAGCGAGCTCCAATCTATCCTTAGATACCGTTGCTGCTTCACTGTATAGAACATTTGCATTGGCAACACATCCTTGATAAGTTCATGCTTCTGAAGTCTTGTCTCCACCACTCCTTAGTCGAATCTCATTTTTATAGTGTCCTTTCTTGCCACAGTTGTAACACTTGACAAATTTCTTACTTCTAGAATTTGACCTTCCTTTTCCATGACTCCCACTGGAACCACGTTCCATTGACCGTCCTCCCGTCATCGTCAAGGCCTCCGCTTGATGCGAACTTGCCAGCCTTTCTTCTTTGCTTATCCGCTGTCTTTCTTCTTCAAGAACTGCGGCGGCAACACTGTCAAACACCAGGGATTCAGTGTTATTAGTGATGTTGATGATGAGTTGGTCATATGAATCTGGTAGACTCTGGAGTAGAATCTCAGCATGCTCAGCTACCTCAATATTATGTCCTAATGATGTTAGTTGAGAACATAGAGAGGTCAGAGTATTGATGTGCTCTGTTACTGAAGTGGATTCAGACATCCGAAGGGTGTAAATCTTCCTCTTCAGAAATATTTTGTTGTGAAGCGACTTGGACGAGTATAGTTTTATGAGGTGATCCCATATCTCCTTGGATGTTTTCTTTTCCTCTATCCTGGATAATATATCATCCGAAAGAGACAGGTGCAAATCAGAAACGGCCAGATCATCAATTTTCTTCCACTTGTCATCTGTGATTTTTGGTGGCCGAGCACTGATGGCCTCCACACATCTGTCTTTGTTCAAAAGTGCCTTCATCTTCAATTTCCACAACGTGAACTTTGTCCCGTCAAATTTGCCAATATCAACCTTTGTTGTCATGGTTCTATCACGAACTACTTTTTCTGCAAAATAGCTCCCAGTGCTTCACTTTGGTCTCCTTCAACCAGTATTTTGGATAGTTTCCAGGAAAGATTGGAGGGGTCACTAGTGGTCCCACTTAATATCCAATCTCCTTAGACTGTTTCATCTTTGTGACAAAATTTTCCACACGCACCTAATCACCCAAAATACCTTTTCAGAGGAATGCTCCGATTGCGAACAGTAACTGTATACAATAATAGTCTCTATATAACACCTGCAACACCTCTATAAATTAATACTGATATCAACTCAACAGCTCCCCAAGGATAATTCTTTTTTGATGTGACAGATCAGTCTAAGCTGCAGTCACAGAGCATACTAAGAAAACCTCAGCTCTGATACCACTGTTAGGAAATAGGATTCCATCGGACAGAACAATAACAACAAATAAAGGAAATTGAAAGTAATAAATGGACAGAGATATTTTACGTGGGAAAACCCTCAAAGTAACTGAGGTAAAAAACCTACGGGCAAGAGTAGAAAAATTTCACTATGGGAACTCCAAAATTACAACCTCCCTTTTATCCCAAGGAGAGAACAATTTTTATTTCTCTTTTGAACTAGGAATACTCCTCACAAAATATACTCAATATAATATTATAACTGTTATGGATCCGTATAATGGGCCCATTAAGTAGAAGACCCAACAAGGGGCAATCCAAGATATGGATTGATGCTAATAAAGGATAGATATCCATTAAGGATACTAATTCTAATACGCAGCATAGCTATCAGGACTGGACCCTCACCAGAGGAACCAAAGGACCATCCACACTACCTACAGGTAACCTCTATAAATACAAAGGTAAACCCTAAAGATACGTACGCTCTCTCTCTCTCTCTCTTACGGTTATGCTGTCACTGTGCGCACATACACCACATTGGCTAACACCGTTATAGTATTTTGTGCACAGTGATCTGCTTGACTCAAAGGTATCTCCTTCATAGATACCTTGGAGAGGGAACTAGATCCAATATCAACATACTAGCCTATTGGGCTAGACATCTCTGTCTCAAGGACAGAACATTGGCGCCGTCTGTGGGAAATTCATCTCTGAATTTGAAGTTCCCACCAATCTGATAAGGGATGGCAATCCAGACGAGGAGCAGTAGTCAGCAGCCACCCCCAAACCAGAATCAACCGTTGGATCCAGTCCCGGAGAAGGTAAACCAGCCTCAAAACCAGATCGGAGACAACGTGGATTACGATCACGTCCAGGTCGAGGACGACGTCTCAGACACCGCATCTACTCTAGCGCGTCGAGGTAGAGGGGTGGAGATGAACGTGGCTCCAATCAGAAACAACCCTTCCCAGCATCCAGGAGATCTTGCTGCGCGTATTGCCCAATCGGCTGATCCGGATACTCGGTTGGCCAATAATGCATTCGCCGCAATCATGGAACGAATTACAGAACTGGAGACCCGCAATAACTTGCAACGGCAGCAAGATTTCAGGGCTATACGGGAGGAGAATAACAGGGGGATGCAAAACCTGGAGCTGCACTTAACGCGGCTGGCTAGACCAGGAACAGCCGACGTGGAAGGCCAACCTGCCAATGGCCGAGAAGGAGCTCAGAACGTAATTCAGCCAAACCAGGTTCCTCATGCAGAAAATCATGAAAGACCCAACCCCGTGAATGCTGTGAACCAGAACCAGGGAAACCAGGCTGCTAATGACCAAAATGCTCAAAACCATCAGACGCAAGCTGACGGTCAGGAGGACCGAGTTAGAACTCATCATGCGCAGAATGCTCAAGATATCTGAGGTCGGGTAGAACCCGGCGGGTATAGGAGGAAGTACAGCAGGGGCAGTACAACAATAGCCCCTTTACTGGTGAAATACTAAACGCTGTCTTCCCGGAGGATTTTGATTCGGCATGTCTGCCAAAGTATGACAGGAGCCAGGATCCACAAGTGCATATAGATGCTTTCGACACGGATATGTACATTCGACGAATTGATGAACCTCTTATATCCCGAATATTTGCTATAACCCTAACTGGGGAAGCACAGGCATGGTTTTCAACCGTTCCTGCTAATTCCATCGGATCCTGCGAGGAATTCGGATAGAAGTTCCTCCTGAACTTTGCAACAAGTAAGAAGCATCTGAAGTCCGAGTTCGCTCTCAGAAAGATACGACAGCAACCCGGAGAAACCCTCCAGAAATACCTTAACCGGTTCAAGGACGCTGCATTGCAGGTCCCAGGGTTGCAAGAGAATGTCCATGTACAACTCATTGTGGCGAGTTTGGATGGTGCATCCAGGCTTGCCAAGTCGGTCTATAAGGACCCAGTGAGGACGCTGGAGGAATTCAGAACTCGTTCGAAGAAAGGATAAGCCCAAGAAGGAGGAGGCCAGCCCCAAAGGGAAAGAACAAATTGACAGTAAGAATAAAGATCTTCGCCCAAGAATCCCAGACATGAGGGATCGGGTTGGGAGATATGATAAATACACACCTCTTAATGCTTCGCGTTCTCAAATCTGGAGAGAAGTAGCCATGACGGAGATGAAGAAGGTGGACAGACCCCGGCCCATATTTGACACAGGAGGTTTGGATAAGTCCAAATATTGTGCTTTCCATGATGGACCGGGACATACAACTGACCAATGTTGGGATCTCCGAGATGCTGTGGAGAAATTTGTAAGAGATGGACGGTTTCGTCAATACGTGATGAAAACCCAAGGGTCCAAAATCAACAAAAGAAAGGCGGGAAATAGAAAGAGAAGTAGAAGCCCGGTTCCTAAAAAGAAGAATAAGGATGAACGAGATCGCAAAGGTGATCCCAACTTTGACGAGTTCCCAGAAGCGGAATTTGATTGCAATGTAATCAGTGGAGCCCTTGG
Source organism: Gastrolobium bilobum (assembly GCF_033153095.1). Taxonomy (NCBI): domain Eukaryota; kingdom Viridiplantae; phylum Streptophyta; class Magnoliopsida; order Fabales; family Fabaceae; genus Gastrolobium; species Gastrolobium bilobum. Next base: position 2,256 of record NW_026896706.1, on the reverse strand, counting down.
AGGAGGTGGAGACACCATAAGTGCAAGACGAAAGTACTTGAAGGAGGTCCTTTCAATTCGGGATCGCCCCATATTCAAGGAGGATTCAAGCAAGCCAGATCCCCCTTTGCTTTATTTCACAAAGGAGGACATGCATGGCGTGTTACCCGGGCATGTTAACAGACTTGTTATAGCAGGTACTCTGGTAAACTGCCGGGTTAAGAAAATTTTTGTTGATGTAGGGAGTAGTGCCGACATCATCCTATGGGACGCTTTCAAAAAGATGAACCTTGATGAGGAGAACCTCAAACCTTGCAAAACTACTTTGATAGCCTTTAATGAGAAACATACGCCCCCTAAAGGCTATGTAGATCTCAGGTTGACCTTGGGAACCAAAGAAGCGTTCAAATCAGAACGGGTAAGGTTCATAGTGGCCGATTTCCCATCAGAATATAATATAATTCTTGGCAGGCCAACTATACACTAGTGGGACATGCTGGTTTCCACGAAACAGCAAAAGATAAAGATGCTAAGCAGTAAAGGCGAAATAATTACTGTTTGTGGAGATCAAAAAGTGTCTAGGGGATGCTACTTCGACACTGTCAAGGAAAATGAGGATGGGCATACAGGTCCATCTTGAGTTCATGCAAGGGACAAGCAAGGAAAGAACATAATCCAGCACCATCCCAACAAGCCCGTCAGTGTAGTGGAACTCGATATGAGAGAAGAAGTAGTGTCGAGGCTAGAACCAGACGGCGAGCTAGAAAACCTAGCACTCAGGCAAGACCCTGACCAGTTTACCCGGATTGGTAAGGCCATAGACCCCCAAAGTAAGCAAATATTGGCCGACTTTCTTCAAAGCAACACATATGTATTTGCATGGAAGTCGTCAAAGATCCCTGGCATCGACCCTGCCTTTTGCTGTCACAAATTGGCAGCTTATCCAGGATCCACGCCAGTTTTCCAGAAGAAAAGGAAACTGGGACCAGAAAGAAAGCAAGTTCTACAAGAGCACGTCAAAGAGCTCTTGGATGCCGGGTTTATTTGTGAGATACAGTATACAACGTGGCTTGCCAATATGGTGATGGTGAAAAAGCTAAATGGGAAATGGAGAATCTGTACTGATTACACAGACTTAAACAAGGCCTGCCTAAAGGATGCTTATCCTATGCCTAACATAAACCAGCTAGTAGATAACTCGACTGGATTTCGTCTGTTGTCCTTTATGGATGCTTATTCGGGATACAACCAGATCCCAATGTACCCGGCGGATCAAGAAAAAACGGCCTTCAATGCTGAAAAGGCCAACTATTGCTACAATGTGATGCCATTTGGACTCAAAAATTCAGGGGCAACCTATCAGCGGATGATGAATAAAGTCTTCGAAGATCAGCTGGACAAAGACATAGAAGTATACATTGACGATATGATCGTAAAGTCATTTGATATGATGAATCATGTCCAGGATCTCGAACAAACATTTTAAAAGCTCAGGAAGTACCACATCCGCCTCAACCCGGTAAAGTGCGTGTTTGGGGTTGCAAGAGGGAAATTTTTGGGATTCATGCTAACCCATAGAGGAATAGAAGCGAACCCTGACAAATACAAGGCAGTACTTGATATGAAAGCACCCCAAAGAAAAAAGGAAGTCCAACAGCTAACCGGTCGATTAGCTGCGTTAACCAGGTTTCTTCCGAAGTCTGCTGAAAATGCCCTCCCGTTATTTAAACTTTTAAAGAAGGAAGCAACTGACGGATGGAACCCGGCGTGTGAAGCCGCGTTTGAGAAAGTCAAGAAATGTTTAGTAACTCCACCAATCCTCTCGAAGCCAAACCCAGGAGATATTCTGATCCTGTATATGGAAGTAGGGGAAGAAGCGATAAGTGCTGTACTGATCAAGGAAACTAACGACGGCCAAGAGCCGATTTACTTTGTCAGTAGAGCTTTACAAGGCGCAGAAGTCAGATATCAAAAGCTAGAGAAAATGGATTTTGCTTTGCTGGTCACGGCCAGAAGATTGTGGCCATACTTTCAGGGTCATCAAATAGTCGTCAGGACTAATCAGCCTATCCGGCAGGTGTTGCACAAGCTAGACCTGGCGGGAAGAATGACTAACTAGGCAATTGAGCTCAGCGAATACGACATAGCTTATGAAAGACGGAAAGCAATCAAGTCACAAGCTCTGGCCGACTTCATAATGGAATTAACGTCGATAAATTCGGAAAATGAGGAATCCGGCAGTGCATGGAAGGTCTACGTAGATGGATCCTCCAACAA